>NW_026261364.1:0-77735 GCF_024610275.1 Lodderomyces theae | reverse complement strand
AAAAAAAAAAAAAAAAAAAAAAAAAAAAAAAAAAAAAAAAAAAAAAAAAGAAAATTTCTTTCTCAATCAAGCGCGTAATTCTTTTTCATCTTCTCTTGATACACAAATTAGTTACAAAAAAAATTATATCCTCCCCGTCCACCTCTAAAACTTCCCTTTTTCTCTTCTCTTCTCTTCTCTTTCACCAGATCATTATCCCGTAAAAAAAAAGGGTTTATACACATTCCATTCGCTTCAACCAGTACTTTTTTTTGTTTTTTTTTATACACTGCTTCCCATCCATTTTTCCACTATGGATAGCTTCAATCAAACTGTGGAGTTGACTGGGTCGAGTCAACAATCTATCAATTTTCTAACATCAAACAAACAAGTCAATTTCCTATATCAATTGTATTTGTCAGCATCATGGGCTCAAATTATTATTGCGTTTGTGGTTTTGGTTTTATCATACGACCAAATCAAATACCAACTAAACAAGGGCTCCATCGCTGGTCCTAAATTGAAAATTTGGCCCATCATTGGCCCCTTTTTGGAATCTTTGGACCCTAAATTCGAAGAGTACAAGGCCAAGTGGGATAGTGGTGCTTTAAGTTGTGTTTCCATTTTCCACAAGTTTGTCGTTATTGCTTCAACAAGAGATTTAGCCAGAAAAATTTTATCCTCGCCGAAATATGTCAAGCCTTGTGTTGTTGATGTTGCAATCAAGATTTTGAGACCTACAAATTGGGTTTTCCTTGATGGGAAAGAACACACCGATTACCGTAGATCATTAAATGGTCTTTTCTCACAAAAGGCCTTGGAAGTGTATATACCAGTTCAAGAAAAGTACATGGATATTTACCTCGAACGGTTTTTGAACTACAATGGTCCTAGAGAGTTTTTCCCAGAATTTAGAGAATTGCTTTGTGCATTGTCATTGAGAACTTTCTGTGGTGATTACATCACTGATGACCAAATTGCCTTGATCGCTGACAACTACTTCAGAATCACTGCCGCTTTGGAATTGGTTAACTTCCCCATCATTATCCCATACACAAAGACTTGGTACGGTAAAAAGATTGCCGATGATACTATGAAGATATTTGAACATTGTGCTGCCATGGCCAAGACCCACATTGGCCAAGGCGGTAAACCAACTTGTGTTATGGATGAGTGGATCTACCTCATGAAGGAAGCTAAGGATAAACATTTGGATGATCCCGAATCAAAGTTGTTGATTAGAGAATTTTCCAATAAAGAAATTAGTGAAACCATTTTCACGTTTTTATTTGCTAGTCAAGATGCTTCGAGTTCTTTAGCTTGTTGGTTGTTTCAAATTGTTGCTGATAGGCCAGATATTGTTGCTAAGATTAGAGAAGAACAATTGAGAGTAAGAAATGGAGATTTGAATGTCAAATTGGACTTGTCCTTGATTCAACAAATGAAGTACACCAACAATGTCGTTAGAGAAACACTCAGGTACAGGCCACCAGTGTTGATGGTGCCATATGTCGTTAAGCAGAGTTTCCCAATAACTGAATCTTACACGGCACCAAAGGGATCCATGGTTATCCCCACGTTGTACCCGGCATTACACGACCCAGAGGTATTTGAGGATGCCGAAAGTTTCATTCCTGAGCGTTGGGAAAATCCTACTGGAGATATGGATAAACGTAATTGGTTACCATTTGGTGTTGGCCCACACGTGTGTCTTGGACAAAAGTATGTCTTGATGTTGTTTACTGGTATGCTTGGGAAGTTTCTTATGGGGGCCGATTTGGTTCATCACAAGACTGAATTGAGTGAGCAAATCAAAGTGTTTGCTACCATTTTCCCAAAGGATGATTTAATTCTTGAGTTTAAGAAAAGAGACGTGGTTTAATGTAGAGGAGGAGGAGGAGCAAACTCTTGAATAATATAGAATGTGGAATCTTGTGTGTAGTTGTAGTTAATATTTGACAGAAGATAAAACAGAGAAGAAAAAAAACTACAGTAGAACAGTCACTTGATAGCAAACCTCTTTTCATCAAGAAGCATGACACAAGCTAGCCTTACCATGGACACAAACAAGCCTACGACGCCAGCCACAGCCAGTCAATCCAATTATGGCAATGCAGAGTCAGAGCAGCAACAACAACAACAACAACAACAACAACTCCCACCCATAGTCTACCCCAAACGCAAACGTAAACGTCAACTATTCACAAAGGACATTGAAAACCTACTATACGCAATGGGCGATCGCCCTTATTCACTAGATTCAACCGTGTCTGCGCTCGAAGACATCTTAGTCGACTTTGTATCACGGTTATCATACACCATGGTCCATTACGCTTCTTCACAGGGTCGAAACCGGATCAAGTTGAATGACTTGGCGTTTGCGTTGCGCAATGATCCGTTGAAATTGGGTCGATTGTTGTATATCTTGGAGCAGAGTCATAAGATCGAGCGAGCTAAAAAGTTGTTTGACGAGGAGCAAGGAGGAGCGGGAGAAGCGGGAGGAGCAGGAGAAGCAGGAGAAGCGGGAGAAGTGCTGAATAAAAAGGGCGTAGTGCATGGCAAATTTGGCGATGGCGATGATGTTGATGATGATGATGATGATGACGAAGAGGAGGATGACGAAAAGGAGGATGATGACGAAGAATTTGGCGAGGGTGGTGCAGAGGGTAATGGCGGTGCTTATGGTGATGGAGAAGATGATGTCGAAGGCAGAGGCGAAGGCGAGACTGGTGCTGAAATGAGGCAAAGAAGAGGCCGCGTCGATGAAGATGTGTCCGGGAAACGAGGTAGGAAGAAGAAGGTTGAATTGGATGCAGATGGCAAACCGAAGAAGAGAAAGTATAAAAAGAGAAAACTTGAAGATGGACTGAGTAAAGGGGACAACTAATTTCAACGTACAAAATGATAGTGTATATACTCCTCTCTAATAAACACAAGAAAACAAAGTATATAAAGTCTTATTTTATTACAAAGAAGATGTTTGGTGAATTCAGCATTCTTGTCTGCGTCGTAAGCGACTATCTTGATTGTTGTATATTGTGTAAAGTTCCGTTCGAGTATACCAAGGTTCAAGCTTGACCCTGATTTCCCTTCCCAAAGAATGCGACACATACTCATAATTCTTCAATTCATCACAGGTCAACCCAAAAAAAAGTGGCAGCCAACAACCCCAGACGGAAGTCTGGGGCTAAGCACTCTGGTGTTGTGCAAAAACAATCTAGTGGAATGATTTACAACATCCGGAAAATGTTCACACCACCAAATTTTTGATGCTGCTTCTGGGAAAATTTGTGCTCAACGTACAAATGGCCCTTGCTTCACTCTTGAGACTGGTCTTGGTAGTTATGACAGGAGATTTGAGTCCGGAATGCCTATACTCTTTGAGTGTGTAAACTGCAGTATGTGTGTATTTTGACCCTTCAAATTGTAAGCATAATTGCTCCAACTTTGGAAATTCTTGCGCCATCTCCGTGCAACTGAATACAACCTTCAATCGAAAATCTCCCATAACTGACAACTCACAAAGACAACTGGTGTCAAAATAGTCACATAACGGGACGTTTAAAGTCAAAGATCTCAGGACGTTCAAAATACGCAACACATGCAACTTCATGGTAAACAGACAACTTATATGGTATCGACCAAAAAAGATGAGAATTTGAAGTTCCGTCAAACTCTTTGACAAATGGAGGTCACTACGCTCGCAATCAAAGTACGTGTCTCCAATGCTAATCAGCTTGATATCGACTAATGATGGTTGTTTATAAGACCAAATGCACAAGGGGGAGATGTAATGAGTACTGCCACCAAGACTATCAAGATATTCTTGAATGAGCTGGATGTAACGTGGTCGACCAAATGAGTGCTGTCCTTTTTGATCAGAAATCGCAACTAGTTCAAAATACTTGATTTTGGTAAAATGTCGGAATATACAATCAATCATGGTCACATTGTGACCATACAATTCCAAGCGATTGATCTCTTGCGACAGATCCATCCTCATCAAATATCTCTCAAATGTGTCTGTGGATATTATTGAGTACTTTGTGCTCTTGCAATTGTTGAGATTCTTGGGGAAGTGGAAAGTCGAGTTTCGTTCATTCGGCTCCAACGCGTCGTTCAACTCCCATAGAATATAAACATAAATGTTCCGGTACAACTTGGGCTTGGCAACGTAGTAGAACTTGGAATGCAATGGAGCAAGGGCTAAAGTGTGGTATTGGTTGAGTTGGTGGAATATCTCCTCCAAAGCTTCATAATGTAGGCTGGTTAATCAAGCCATTATTGTGAGATCATTTGCAAATAAAGGTATACCAATCGAAATTTTTGCACCCCACTCATATCATTCAATTTTGCTGACTCTCTCCTATACTTTCCTCAATGGTGTAACTTGACATCATTCTTGGCGCTGGATTGGATTCCTTTGCGATGAAATTGAATCGGACCCTCAGTGTGGGCAGTATGGATGCCGTTGGTGTATTGGTTGGAGTAACATGAGATCCATCTAATGTACATCCAACAACATGAGCAACTTGTATTTTTGTTGTGGCCCTTGACGGTTCTTTTGTAGTATTTCATTAGCCATATAACTAAACGCTCTTCTTAAATATTTCCTAAGCTTACGTAATGGAAATTAGCAGTCTTTACAAAAGAGGACTTGTGGCATAGTAGAATCACTTTTCGTGATGAAATACTAAATACAGCAGCATCGGGACCATGACTTGCCTTAGTTACGAGATACAGAGAGGATGTAGGATACACAGAACCAACTTTGCAATGTTCAATTCCCAATCAACGTATTTAAATTGCCATGTTAACATGAAATCACCAAAGCACATTCGCAACTAAAACAGCATCTAGTGCTCTACAGCCCACCTGTTAGAGCATGTCTGTTGACAAGGTACCGGGCAAGGTATTTTCAGTACTAACCGAGTCGTTGCTAATCTAGAGTTGAACAGTTCAGTATTCAAAAGAGTACCCGCAGGTGGTAGTGCACGCGATCAGAATGAGGTTTTCAGCAGACAAAAAATATTCAGTTTATCTTGTGCTTAGTAAAAAGATATCAACTACAGCTACAACTACAACTACAGCTACAACTACAACTACAGCTACAGCTACAGCTCAATATACAAGTAGTGATTTGCACAGATCATCTTACAACAAATTCACACAACGCGTGCTTCAAGAATGGTAGATATAGAACATACGTGCCGGATCTGTCGAACGGAGGGGACCCCACTGGAACCCCTATATCATCCTTGTAAGTGTCGAGGTTCCATCAAATATGTCCACCAAGACTGTTTGATGGAGTGGTTAAAGCACTCAAACCAGTCCAGTGAAAAATGTGACATCTGTGATACCCCATACAGGTTCAGAGTCATTTATGATCCAAATATGCCAAAAATTATACCCTTTCCATTAGTGTGGAACAAGTTTGTACAAGTTGCATCTAGCACAGCCATCAAAGCCATCAGTATAGTCTTGTACGTGGTATGCATCCTTGTTCAAGTTCCGATTTTTTGGAAATTTTGTGGACGTGTATATACATGGGCCATAGATGGAAGATTGCCTGTAAATAATCCTAATTTCATTGATGCATTACACTTTGGAAATCTTAACATGCTGGAGTTGGATTCTTCACACCTTGCGTTGCTGAAAGTGAAAATGTTCCTCGGCCATACGTATTTCAGCGGAGTCAGGTACATTTTGGTTGGAATCGTTATTCATATTGCATTGTTTGTTGAACGAGAATGGGTGGTTCGAGATGAAGGTTACCTAAAGATATTGCATCGCAAAATTGGAAAAGAACCTAAAGCGCAATTGGTTGACATGTTGCAAAATGCTTTGGATGTGATGAGGAGACAAGAGAATTTAAATGAACGAGAAGACGCTGTGCAGGAAGCAAATTTAAACCGTGCAATTGACACCTTGCAAAATCGCGGCGAACAAATGAATGCTCAATATGAGGAAGACTTGAGGAGGGCTATAAACAGAGGAGAACTTTTCAATGATGGCCAAGCAAACATCCACAATGATGACCATGTGGAGGTGATTCATGAAGATGATGACGATATCGTTTTTGATGGTGTTGTTGATGAGGCGCCACCACCGCCAGACGCGCATAGGGTTGTAGTTGATGATGGCGTTGCTTTTGATGAGGAAGAGGACGCTGTGCATCGGGCAATTGAGGATGATTTTGAGCAAATGGCACAAGAAGAGGAAATCAACAACAACAACAACAACAACAACAACAATGGAGGAGCAATTGGAGAAATTATGGAGGTTTTCGGAATCGTTTTGAATATCAAAACACCTCTTTTCCTCATGGTTGTATGTGATTCCATCATTACCGCATATTTGTTTTTGGTGTATGCGGTGCCCTATATTTTGGGTGATTTGTTTGTGTTTATATCCGGCGCTGCTTTCAAGTATGTCACCACAGCCATTCCTGAGCCAAATTGGAGCATCAACATTAAAACGGGTTACGAATTTGCTGACTTTTCCATCCTTACTATTCAAGAATATATTGTAAAGCCGTTTGTCAACACATTTAAAGATTTGGTTTACCCCCACAGTGCACAATATAGTCTCGTTGATCGTGTTTTGGTTCTTGGTGTTGGATACACAATTATTGGCCTCACGATACACAATGTCATGAAGAGTTTGACATCAGGGCCAAAGCCCATCCTTGGATCATCGAGGAGGGTTTATAAGATTTTGTTTGAATTGAGCTCGACCGCCAAGGTGTTTGTCATTTTTGCCATTGAAATTTTCTTTTTCCCGGTTTATTGTGGTTGGTTATTGGACTTTTGTGCTGCTCCTTTGTTTCTTGAGAAATTTACTCAGGCAACGGAGTCAGGAACCACATTTATCTTATTTCTTACATCAGTTGACACCTGGACTCAAGTGCCCTACATTCGCACGCTGCTCTATTGGGCTTCTGGTACTTTGTACATGTTGTTTTTCGCCTTGTTTGTTGGTATGGTGAGAAACACTATATTACGCCCCGGCGTCTTGTACTTTATCCGCAGTCCTGATGATCCCAATGCTAGATTGATACATGATGCTTTGGTCAAGCCTTTGGGGTTGCAATTGTCGAGAATCTACCTTAGTGCTAAAGTCTACACTGGGTTTATCTTATTTGGCATTGGTGGTGTTACTTGGGGATTGAGATGCTTGGTTGCTCCAAGCCATGGGAAGTACAATGTCATGTTACCTATGGAGTTCCCACTAACACCAAGTGGCTTGATCTTCATGGTTCCATTAGGATTGAGCTCTGCATTTATAAGACAAATGTTGCCATTGATCACAAAGTATGTGCGCATTTATTGGAGAAAAGCGTTTGAAATCAGTGCGCACAGATTGAGATTATCTCATTTTGTCTTGGGTAAGCCGTATCCACATGAGCGTGGCCACGTTGTTTATCGTGATTGGAAACTGCGGTTTGTGGGCACTGCAGTCCCCGACTACACCAATCCGGTGACTTATAGACAAGCACAAGAGATTTTCTCAACTAGTCCCAAGGTTGATGCTTGCTTTGTTCCCGATGGATATTATGTGCGTGCTCCTGATAACGACACGATCTCGAGAAAATTCATTAAGAAATTGTTTGTACCTGTTACCAAGGATGATAAGTTGTTGAGGGATATTAATGAGAATGATTTACAGAACTCGGGTTACGAAACACCATCCAGTGAAGAAGAGGAATTGAGCACCGATGATGCATATTGCATTGTTTATCGCCCGCCAAATTTCAAATTGCGCTGTTTTGGATTGATTTTAATGCTTTGGGTATTTGCTGTGCTTCTTATCTTGTCGGTTGCTTTGGTTGCATTGATGTTGGGCCGGCCCTTGGCAGTTGCTCAACTGAGCATTTTCAGCTCTACGTTGCCTTTGTTCTCACCAGGAGATATTAACTGGAAGTTGGCCGATCTGGTAAGTCTTATTTACGGGTTGTTGTTGGAGTTCAATATCCTCAAATTTGCTGACAAGTGGTTCAAAGACAAGAAGCAACAAGGCGGCGGGAATGAAGTTGAAGCGCAGCAGGCAGCAAGACCGAGAGGAGGAGGAATTTTGGAAAACATTTTTGGCATTGCCAATGCTAACCCAGTAGATCGCGCATATTTGGTCAAGATGCTTGTGTTGCCGCTTATTCTGGCACTTTGGGTCTATTGGATCAGTTCAGTACATATGTTTTGCATTGATCTTCCGTTACAAGTGTGGTTCAAGACATCATTCACCAAGATGGAACTCATGCCCGTCCTTGTCCATTTCGTGGCCTCGTGGTGGACGACATTACCGGCAATCTTGTGCCTTGTCAAGACTGAAAGACGAGATTTGGATCTTCGTCAAAGTATAAAGTCTATGGGATTGGGGTACTTGTTAGCAAACTATGCCATGATTTACATTCCAGGATTGTGTTTGACGGCATGGAGCATTTATATGAAATGGACTCCTGCTTGGCGCAATGGCGAAGGTCCTGGACCGGGGTATTTCCCAGCTGTGTGGGTCTGGGCATTTTGCACATTTGCCGCATATCGAACTGTGAATAATGCAATCAAGTTTTACGGTTACATTGGGAAGCAAATCAAGACTGAAAAGTATGTCAAGGGGAGAGCCATTGTTAATGAGGATGAAGAAGTAAGTGATGGTGAGAGATTATAGAGTAGGATAAGGGGAACTCTGACGAGTTACATAGTGTGTAGGTTGAAATGTGTACTGAAAAATCGATGGTGTTTTAGTCATTGTTATTTTATTTAATTTGGTTGTTGAACTTCATCCACTATTGGTTGTACTGGTGGGTCAATTGATTCCTCTTCGACTATCTTTTCATTGATGTCGGCAACTTGATCGTAATGGGGGATGTCTTGAAGCACGGGTTTTGCAATTTCTTCAACAATTGGTGCATCCTCAGCGTTTTCAAGTTGTTCTTCACCAACAGGCTCAACTGGATTGCTCTTTGCAATTGAATCAGCTTGCACATCATTATTTGGCTTTGTATCAGCATTAATACCCGGTGGCGCCAACTGTTCGTGTTCTTGAACTGGAGCATCTTGTGCATCTACGGGTGGCTCTTCGATATGTTCCTCCTGCTTGGCAATATTAGGCACTGCTTTTGGAGTCTGTTTAGCTTCATCGGGTAAATGTGCCTTTGCAGGCTCAGCCACGTCTGCACTCTCTTGGTCAGCTTGGTATTGAGCTATATTTTGATAGAAATTGTTGCAATCGTAGTCCCACGTCGTAAATGGTTTCGATACTTCACAAGCAGCTTTCGTCCATGGCGACGCGTAAATCAATGATGAGTAGTTGAGATAGAAGACGGTGCTAAACACGACAAACAAGGCAACCAACACCAATGCAATTTGTCTCAATAATCTTGACGATGAAGTGATGTAAGTGGTGAATATATCCAAGAAATGGCCCAATGATAAAATGGCGAAATACAAAGCTGGGATATAATGGTGTAAAAACAATTGTCTCCCCATGATGAAAAATGGTACGTAATGCAATGCCCATCCCAAAACGTAACTAAATGTCTGGACGTTAAAGTTGAATACTTGCTTGTTTGTGGACATGGGTTTACCCAAATGGTACATGAATATAGTGAAGACTGCATAGATGATAAATGTAAATACTGCAGTAGTTGCAGCCCACCAAGTAACGGCATTTCCCAAAAGATAAACCTGTTTGTGTTCCCTTGCCCAATAATTGATACCTCTCAACAAGAATGGCCATTCGGATGGATCACTTTGCCAGTGATGATGGTCCGTTAATCCCGAGTTGATCTTCCACATCCTCTTGTGCAGTTCAGCTACTTTTTCCCAAAAGGACAATTTAGGATAATTGATAATAGTTTGACGGTCCTGTGGCAAATACTTGTTTTCATTTTGTTCGATATACCAATGGGTTAATGGACGTTTACCCTGTGATGCTGAGGTGACTTCTTGTTGGCCAAATCCCCATTCTGGTAATTTCACCTCACTTGAAAACAAGTAATTACCAGTCATTGCATGACGTAAACGGAAAACCGTCTTTAAAGCCTTGACAAAGGCCTTGGCATCTTCGTCTTTGGTTCGGTATTGAACAATTTCAACCACCCAATCATCATTGGCGTCCCCTTGGAATCCGTCGTATCCATAAGCTGAACACTCCTTTTGCCAATCACGTTCACTAACTGGTGGTTTTTCATCGTGCGAATGCAATCTCCTTCCAGTGTTTACGTGCTTCAATCTAATCTTCATTCCATTGATCAATGGTACAAACGTATCATTATAGATTGTGCCATTATAAGGTTCAATCAACCATTTGTTGTTTGAGTCCAAGTGTGGATACAAGGTAATTTGTTGTTGTTTGGAACCAGTTGGGTAAAATTGTTGATGCGAGTGCAAATAGCCACCTTGAGTGTCAATGTGACGAATTGTGACAACTGAACCCAACCCAACCTCTGCAGTAATATCAGTAGGTATTTTGTTTCCCTTTAAACCAGCTCTAAACGCACTACTCATAAAAGCACTTCCATCACCTTCATTGGGCAACATTTGGAAATGAACTGCAAAAAAAGCAAGATACAAAACAATGGGCACTCCCAACAAGGTGAACCCTCTAAGGAAAAAATGGGCCAAGATTTGTCTAGTTGAAACTGTTAAATCACCAATGAGAAACCACAATTGATAGATGCAAAGCAACCCAACCCAAGCCACAGTAAACAACCCAACCCATTTTGAACTCAATGCTAATCCCAAAGCAATACTAGTGGCAAGCAAACTCCTATACCAAGAGAATGTAAATGGGATTTGTACTTCAAACCTCTTCCAAGAGTAAATAGCAGCAGCAATGAAAAACATCAATGGGGAATCCAACAAAATGTATCTTGAAATAGTGGCGTTTGAGTTTTCAATCAACAAGAGCAATCCAGTGACAAAAGATATAAGTGGACGTACACCTGATTGTCTCAATGTCAAATAACACAATACAACAGTAGCAACTCCCAATAGTGCTGGAAATTGTCTCATAAACACATAGGGGACAGTTTCGGGGAACTTGTCACCAATTTTCTTAAACTCAAAGTCTCCATTGAAGCCACCAATAGAGCCAACGGCAGCAAAGAGCATCTTGGCCAAAGGTGGATGAACATCCATAAAGAAATTACCCAAGATGTACTTTCTAGCAAACCCACCAAAATGGACTTCGTCAAATACAACAGAGTCGGGGTATTTCAATCCACGTAATCTAACAACTAGACCAATGACTATCAAGGTAATCAAAAAAAAGTGTTCTTGTTTAACAAATTGTCTCTTTTGTAATGCAATTGGCGATGGGTTAGTGATTAGGTACTCGCGAATTTGGCCCTTGCCGAAAACGGGATCAACTAGGGGGTCAACATTCCATACAGTGTCGCCTTCTTGTTTGTGTTTGGATGCAGCTGTTGCTGCAGCTTTCAATTTGGCAGCCGACACGTTGTTATTGTTTGGTTTAGCCATTGAGAGAAAGGGGTGAACAACGTGAAGGTCAGGGAAGTGTATGGGTATGTGTATGTGTATGTGTATGTGTATATGTATGTATGGTGGTGGTGATGGTGGTGATGGCGAAGTTAGTAACCCTGTGTGGTTTCTGATGAGTTGTGGTAAGATTGAAATGGTTTATCGTATGTGTCTGTTGTATTTGGGTTGTCTGAAAAATCTGTTTCCCTTTAAAGAGACAGAGACAGAGACAAAGAACAAAATAAAAAAAAGGACAACACACTCAATAACAATAACAAACTATATGCACTACACGCTTCTCTCTCTTCTTCTTTTTGACGCGCGATAACACCGGTTTATTAGTACAGTGTCATATAATTACATTTTGCGACATCACACACGTTTGTCCAATACGAGTGAGCCACAACGAGAACACAGTAAACCATCTACTTTCGTCATTGCAAACTTCCTTGAACTGTAGTTTTCAGCTTAAAGAACATACGAGACGTTGTTAGAGAAACGTGCAATGAAATTCAAACAATGGGACTCTTCTTTCGTATGGCAATCGTTACAATCAACCGAGATCTACGTCACCCACAACACGACTAGATCTTCAAACGCGTCTTTCCTTTGTATCGGCTTCATAAGAATTTACTCGTTTGAATATATCAGTGGCGGGACAATAAGAGCTACGTGTTTCGAAAGGGAAAGTAGATCCAGAACAATATTGAAGTGCGTAAATGTTTTCTGGCTAAAATATAT
This sequence comes from Lodderomyces theae, assembly GCF_024610275.1. NCBI lineage: Eukaryota > Fungi > Ascomycota > Pichiomycetes > Serinales > Debaryomycetaceae > Lodderomyces > Lodderomyces theae. The sequence goes on along the minus strand of NW_026261364.1, from coordinate 65,535 downwards.
ACTTCAAAAGCATTTCACAAACAGTTCCCCAGAGGTGAGTTTCTTTAGAGATATTGTAACCCACACTCCTAACTCCACCTCGTTAAAATACAAAGACGCAAGAGAATCATTTTCTAGTGTCGCAATTTCAAACGTGATAAAAATAATAAAAAAAAAAAAAAGACCCTGTTGTACATACATACATACATAATCCACTTTTACAAGTAAACAACACACGCCTCACCTCTGTCCACAACTACCCTTTTTGTTTTTGTAACCAACATTCTTGTTGTTTATGTTAGTTTAACCGAATCACCAGATCTTAACCGCCACCCCAACCATCTGTCTATATATAATGTCTCGTAAATCCCGATGATATTTTTTTTTTTTAGCTCTACTTATTGTCCTTACTAGTCACATCAAACATAACACCCCCAGTTCGTGTATAACTCATATTGCGTGGTTTGTTTTTCGCTTTCTTTTGTTATTGTTCCTTTGTGTGTTTGTAAATTCTGGCGTTTAATTTATTTAGAGGGTCAAGAAAACGAAAAGAAAAAAAAAAAAAAAAAAAAAAAAATTGCACCAGAGATAAACTCAAAACAATTTCTCATTTCCGTAAAACACAGTTTGACACCCACCTTCAGACGAAATCGCTTCATTAAGTTTTGCTCACTAATATGGATGCTGGTGACACTGCTGAAACTGTTGACACTGTTGATGTTTCAAAAATCGCAAACAAGCTTTTTGCAGAGGAGATATCCTCTGCTAAACCCGCGGAAATTACCCAGTTTTTAGCCGGTGACGATGCCGAATCAACTCAAATTAGAACTATTTACTTCAGCAACTTTACCTGGCCAGCTAATTTACTCAAATCTATGCGTTTGCTATGCTCCAAACTATACCTCAAGGCTGAATCACAAGAGTTGGATCGTATATTGTCATCGTTTGCCCAATCATACTTGAATCAACATCCTCAAAATGTGTTTTGCACCCAAAACTTTGAACAGATATACGTCATTGTGTACTCATTGATCTTGTTGAATACCGCTTTGCACAATCTGGAATTGAATAGAAAGTCCCGTATTCGTCAATCTGATTTCATTAAAAACACAATGTCCACTTTTTTATTCCAAGATGAAAAGTTACTGAAGAGCTTATCTACAAAACAAAAGTTGTCTATTGAAGTGACATTGTCTGACTATTATGACGATTTGGTTAAGAATGAGTTGATTTTGAAAACTGAGTCTTCAACTCCATCAAACCGTCTCTCTCGAGTTAGTAAAGAGGAGGATACCACTGCAGACATCACTAGAACTACACTGGCAACAGCAACTGGCACAAATGTAGATTTAGATCACGACTTGACCAGAAAGAGCTCCAATTCGTCCATTTGGTCTACTGACACCACCCAGCGGCACCAGCACCAGCACCAGCACCAGCACCAGCACCAGCACCAACATCAACAAAATCAATTTTTCACTGGATTGAAAAGAGTTTCAAGCGCTACTTCGGCTGTGACGTCGCTGACCGTACAATCTACATCTACATCTGCACCAGCTAGAGTCGGACTTGCTCGAGCATTAGCTGGACTGGCCGTTCGACAGGACCCCTCCGTGTACAAACACGGTAATCACTCTTTATTATCACAAAGATCTTCACCAGCATTACGCCATAGATCTTCTTTTGAGCAGAGTAGCAACAGAAGAACTTCAGTCATTTCAAGGAAAGTGGATGACACAATGTCAGTGTTGTCTTTGGAACTTGGTGGTGGTCAAAACTGGGAAGAAGATCAAAAAGATATGGAACAGTTTGATGTGGATGACTATCAGGATGAGTACGATTTGGAGTTGGAATTGAAAGGTAGTCCATACTTGAAGGAAGGTTTGCTTAAATTGAAAATTTTAAACAATGATTCAATTGACGACGGCTCGATAAGTCAAGTGCCTCAAGCAAGTCGTTTCTTTTCGTTTTTCCAACAGTCAAGAAACATCAACGCATTGAGTAAATTTGTCGATCATTTCGTTGTTGTTTCAAAGGGAGAATTATCGCTTTACTCATTTGATCCGAAAGTCGTCAAGAAACACAAGCGTGGAACAGATATGGAAGAAGATATTGGTGATGGTAACTGGCTACGCAATGCAGTCAAACTAGGCACTTACAATTTATGCTCCACTTTTGCATCCTTGGATAAACTGCAAGCTGGTAAAGTTTATTGGACATTGACATTCCCCAAAATCACGCGCAAACCCGCCAAGAAATTCATCTTTGAGGCTGGAACGAAGGAAATTGCGTTGGAGTTTGTCAATACTTGTAATTTCTGGGCTGCTAAAATCTCAGCCATTCCCACGTTGGAGGAAAGTGTATCTTCCGAAGAGTACGGATGGCTGAATTTGAGCCAGTTGATTAAACTGAAAAAATCGTTCAAGAAGTTGAAGAATATTCAAAAATGGGAACCTGTGTTGCAGGGAGTGTATATCTCGAACTTGTCCGTTAATGAAGAGGCTAATCATTGGGGGATGATGAATCAATTCGTCAAGACGTCGAGCTACTATAACCATTTGAAAAAAGTATATCGGGATTTTACTCAATTGAGGCAAAAATTTATTGATAGTTTTCCCAAATCGCAATACAATGGAACCAATTATACCCGGGTCATGACCAATTTTGATACCAAGATTGAGCATTACAAATACCAACTCATGGTGTATCGAAGTTATATAATCATTTTGGGATTTGCCTTGCAATTACGGTTCGATTTGCATGAAGAGAAACGACTCCAAGCTAGAAACCAAATAGACACCAATTTAGAAGATGATTCGTCGCATCACAGCTTGGATGAAGCTAAAGAGGAAGATGATGATGAGTTGACCAAATTGGTCAAGAGCGAAATCAAGAAATTGTTTTTCAATATGAAGGATATCGGAAACATTATCCCAACTTTTAAGTCATCGAAATCGATAAACAATATTGCCAAATTGCAGGAACAGCATCAGTTGGAGCAGAACAAGTTGGTCAAATCGCCCAAGACTTTTACCTTGTCGAATTTGAAGGATAATGAGTCGCCTATTGCTCAGTTGATTGCTACTTCGAATCAAAGCTCTGGCTCGACACAGAAGGAGTCGATGATGGAAACTACAATAGCAGAGGAAGATGAAGAGGAGGAAGAGGAGGAAGGTAAGAAAACTCGGCAGGAGACGGAACCAGTCGCAGCGAGTAGTAGCTTAGCGCAGGGAAAGAAAAGTGATGCAGCTAGTGTTGAACCGAACGGCGCAGTTATCGAGAAGGAACAAGTGACAAGTGGTGCCGTTCCGCATGATTACGATGAAGAAAAAGGGTCGGACATTGAAAGCAAAGGTGAGTTGAGTCGAAAGGACTCTGAAAACACTAAAGTTGATCAAGAAAGTAATGCGGAGCAAGGTGGTGCAAATGTAGGTGGCGGCGATGCTGCAGGTGGCTCGCCTGTTGAAACTACCAAGAAGCCCAACTTGGAAGTCATGACTAAAGAAGTATCTGCTTTGGTTATTTAGAGAATGTGTAGATTGTATTGAATATTAAATCGTGTTTGATGTCGTTTCTTTGCCAATGGGTGTTGTGGTTGGTACACTGGAATTGGTAGCGACCCGTGGTAAAGGTTGTCTCATTTTTATTTTTGTTTTGTTTTTTTTTTTTCTTTTGGTAAATTGCCACCAAACTATACAAAACTACATCTTTGTTCGAAGACAAATCTTCTCCACTACTCCAATGTCAGATCCATTTTCGATAAACGGTGGTGCAGCCGTTGCAATGATAGGTAAGGACTGTGTTGCCATAGCCAGCGACTTGCGTTTAGGTTCACAATCGCTTGGAGTATCAAACAATTTTGAAAAAGTATTTGAATTTGGCGACAAGACATATATGGCGCTCACTGGCCTTGCAACCGACGTGATAACATTACACGAGCTATTCAAGTTCAAAACCAACTTGTACAAATTACGCGAGGAGCGGCCAATTGAGCCATCGACGTTGGCAAACCTCGTTTCTTCATCCTTGTACGAGCGCAGATTTGGTCCTTGGTTCGTTGGTCCTATTGTTGCCGGATTGAGCTCAAAGGATAACAAGCCGTTCATTTGTGGGTTTGATTCTATTGGGTGTATCGACTTCAGTCACGATTTCATCGTTAGTGGGACGGCAACTGATCAATTGTACGGAATGTGCGAAGGGTTGTACGAGCCTGATTTGGAGCCGGAGGACTTGTTTGAGACTATAAGTCAAGCATTGTTGAATGCGGTGGATAGAGATGCGTTGAGTGGATGGGGCGCTGTGGTGCATATTATTACAAAGGATAAGGTGGTGAAGCGTGTTTTGAAAACTCGTCAAGATTAGAGTAGGTATGAAGGGGAGAGGCGGGGGGGAGGGGGGAAGGTGTAATGGCGAGGTATTGTACTGTAAACTGTATTGCAATGCAAATTGTATTTGTAGGAGAGTGTAGGAGATTTTACTGGCCAGTATACGCCAGTTGCTTTACTGTCACGTTAAATAGCGTTGTTCATTTAGAGTAATAAATATATACACGAAACTTTGAAGGTGTACCCAAGATCCAGCTTTATCATCATAGACTTTGACTCGAGATCAAACTGTATTAACCTCCATCTCCTCAACTTTCTTTTTTTTGGTTTTTTTTTTACTTCTTTTGCATCTCCAACTCGATAACTTTCCTCAAATACCCATTCTTTCCATACTCCTCCTCCTCCCTCTGTTTCTGCTTCAACTTCATCTTAGCTTGCCTTTCCCTACTTTGTCTTATACGTTCTTTGGAATCATTAACCCTAGTGTAGTGTAAACATTGACTTAATTGCTCCTTTTCAAAATTACATAATCCAAGACACTGTTTGAGAAATTCCTTTCGGTGGCATTCTTCTAATGCGTCCATTAGTTTTTCACATGTGTCAAATCTGTTTTTATCTAGCTGTGGGTGCATGATGGTGGAGGGAGCTTGTAGAGGGTTGTGTGGTTTCACTCTAGGTGATGAATTTAAAAGGTGATTTTGTGGGTGGTGTATTTCTTTTTTTTTTTTCTTTTTTTATTTTTTTTCTTTTTGCTCTCCACCCTTCTGTATTCAAAGTGAACTCGTCAAGAACAGGTGTATGGATTACACTACAGATTTAATCACTAAGTGTACGACGTGACTCTCTCTCTCTCTCTCTCTCTACTTATCCATACACATTTCCCTACTCGTTTCCTCATATACCCATTCTCTTTATTACATACTCTTGCGCCAACACACCGACACCCAAATTCAACCCTTGACGTATCCAATCCTTGACCCACTCCTTTGGATCAACACTGTCCAAATCTAATTCCACATCACCGGCATCATTCAACTTCAATGGTTCACCATCAAGCCATTGTGCCCAACGCAATGGGAATGGCTGTGTACGGGTGGTGATTGTGATGTTGTTTGTGATATCTTTGAGTATTAATGTGAAGGAGAAGGAGGTGACATTGTGTGAGTCGATTGTGGTGGTGGTTGCTGATGATATTGTTGGTGAGGCTGAGTTAGTTGGATCGGTGTCTTGTGGTTTGGAGTCTAGTTTGGTGGTGATTGGTTGTATTGTGATGAATATGTTGGATTTGATAATCTCTTGGAAAGTGTCATTTCTGTTATCTGTTGCCTCTCTCTTAATCTCCCTTTGCTTTTCATCTTCCCCATCCTTCTTCTCCTTTGCAATTTCAGCTTTCTTGTACTCCTTGATTGCATTTTCCAAATTTGCATTGGCCAATTTCTCACCATCAATCAATTTCCCATAAAACAAGTTCAACGTCACTTCATCGCCGCCACTGTTTTCATCATGATGATTAAATTCATGCACATTCACATTGACATCACCTTCAACTTGATTCATGGCCAAGTTGAAATTGTTCAGAACCAACTTGTGTAAATACGTGAAATTGTACAAATCAGAAACCAACAAAATGTTCAACACTTCATCGGCATCTTCAACCAATCCTTGTTTGATTTGTTGCGAGATATTTATAAACAAATTGTTTAATCGTGATCCAATTTGTTCGGTGTCCAACTGCTTTGACCGTTCATTCAACTGATTTGTGGTTGTAGAAGCTAATTGATACGTTTGCTCACTCAATTTTTCGGCATTGGAAGTAATGGTGCCCCATAAACTGGATACTTTTTGATTACCCTCCAGACTCCACCATGAAGATAAAGAAGCAATCGGATTGACCTCAGAAGTGTCATGAGATTGGGTACTTGCGGCTTCCTTCTCCTCATCCTTTTGATGTTGAGTATGGTCATCGGTCGTGTCGGATGAAGAGGTTCCCGTTGTTGGGTCATTGGTTTCCTCTACTTCTTCGTCATCATCATTAGAGCTGACTACATTCTCCACCTGCTTCTTCTTTGGTTCCAATTTCTTTTTGGGTTTCTTTTGTTCATGTTGGGCTATTTCATCAAGAAAGTCAAACACTTCTTTGTCGTCGGTGGGTTTAGAATTTGTTTTACTGGAGTCCTGTGTGGAAGCAGTTTCAGGTAACGAGTTGATCAAGTCGAATACATCATCCGTTTCTGACATTGTGAGTGGTGTTAGCTAACAGCGTGTCGTGTAAAAGACTCTGTTTTGTCTAATCCTTTCATATTTTATTTTTTTTGCTTCTTTTGAGTTAACGCCGGGAGGAAGGAAGAAAGAGAGAGAGAGAGAGAGAGAGAGAAAGTGTGTGAGTATGTATGTGAATATGTGTCGTAGAAATTCAAAGTCGCAAAAAGGGCATAATTGACAGTTTTACAAAAGCTGCACAAACTACACGCTGAATGTAAGCCCTCGGCCCTTTCCTGGCTGAAACTACTCTCCTCCTTCATTAAATTTGTGATTCAATGGAACATTCACCAAATTCTCATCGTCTTTTTCCAAATTCGGAATAGTAATCACTATTTGTCCACTTTTGGCATCATGATCTGCTTTAATCGTATTATAATCAACAAGCTTATCAAAGATGTATTTGTTTGTAAACACACTAGCAAATTTCAAGTGACTATGTTTACCCTGTTCATTCAAGTTTTGATTCTTTGAAACCAAGAACGCATTATCAGACTTGCAGAAATCAATCTTGACATCCTTGCTATTGAGCATTTGCCTGATCATAATAGTAGTGTTAATTGTAGTTGAAGAGGCGAGAATGTGTCAATGTAGGCTTAGAGTTGAATGTCTTTGTATATGTGCGCGGTTGCGGTATTTGGAAGTTGTGGGAAGTGCAGTTCATGGAGTCTTTTTTGGAAGATTTGGGTGCGAAAATTTATCGAAATCCCTACGTTAAGCAATGGAATCAATTGGGAAAGAAAAAGAAGATGTGAGCAATCTTTCGGTAGCATACTAAATGAAGCTGCTGGTATTACACATCCTTCAGAGAGAGCTTTGGCAAAACTGTAACCTCAGTATGGGATCAGCCATAGCATGTGCCTGATTAGTCGCCAAAGTAGTCTGTCGGCAAAAAACTACCGCGCGAGACTCTTGATGAGAGAAGTTGGTTTTTGCCCGCCACTGAACTTTGCTATTACGGCACAGTTTTTACCAGAAAACGAGTGAATTCTTTTTGTTGGCATAAGAGCGCCAAGTTGACACAAAGTTGGAAACAAATAGTTTTTCCGAAACGCTCAACAAAATGATAACAAAGAGGAGTTTTATGTTGCGACGCAAGAACACTGTAAAAGGAAAAGCCTTTATTCACAACGATGTACATGTTGTAACTAGCTGATTATTTTATAAAATAGCAGGCATCTAGCAAAGCACACTTTACTCCGCTCCTGAATTCGGCTACTGTCGAAAAGACTCCTCCGTAAATGAATTTGACAAGTCAGAGGAGGGGAAGTTTACAAATTTGGGCGCACGGAGTCAAAAAGAACAGAAGCTGTTCACTTTTCGTTACACGATGTCAAAGAATCTGTGTCGTATTTTGTGTTACACATTTTAAAAAATCCCCTCCCGTTTATCTTTTATTTCTTTATCTTTCTGCATTTTGTATAATAGGGGGAGGGGGAGGGGGCGGACGAAGATTCCCACGTTCTCTTATAAATCTCCTGCAAACAGATCTTGAAAAGGATATTGGTACCCGTTAGAGTACTTAATTGCAACTGTGGCTGTGAGAAAAAAAGATAAAAAAAAAAAAAGAGAAAGCAGGTATATGAAAGGGATGGGAGGTGTGGTTGAAAGAAGAAGTCGTGCACAAGTGCTTTCACAAGTTTCATTAACCAAACTAAAAAGTAGGCTGTACTTTCATAAGAAGTTTGCGATTCCTTTGCAACTTTATCTAAATTACAAATTTGTGTTATTTCTGGTTTTTTTGAAGATAAAAGAGGGGAGAGAACTGCGTTGCATTAATTTGAATGACTGATATACCCACATGGGCAGTAGCAGTAAAACCGGTTTGCTTCCTTTGTTATTGTTATTGATATTGTGGCTGCTATTGTTATTATTACTACATTTAGAATCTTGTTATGTTATCTATGAAGAAAAAGAAAAATCCGGCGTTTATTCAATTCTTATTTTTTTTGTTTTTTTTTTTTTTTGCCATCGCAACAAGGGAGGGGTAAATCTAGAAAATGATAAAAAAAAAGAACAATAGGAATTGAGAGAACTCCGTAACAAACAATAAAAAATGATTTAAAATTCGAAGATTGTGAAACGGATCAAATATGGGTTTCGGCCGCATTATGAATATAAAGATAACAGTAAATCTGTCAGATTCGGAGTGTCCTTTCTTTTCCTTTCCATATTCTTTTCCCATTTCTTTGCTTCTTTACTATTTGCTAGTTACCACCCCTGCTTTAAACAATGATCACTAGGCTCACCAACTCATTCAAGCCACTCTTGAAAGCAACATCTACTACGTTGGCTTCTTCCACAGCTTCAGTTGGCAGTAACGGCAGCAGAATCAGTCCATCATTGACCATGTACCACAACAACACATCCATCTTGTCACATAACCTACTCAAACAACTAACTTCATACAGTATACTTCCTTGTACTCAGGATAAGATATACCAACAGGGTGGACATGGTGGCAGTAACAAAACTGGAAAAGGAATCAAATCTTTTAACTCAAAGGGTAGTGGTGGTAATAAATTGTCTGAAGCAAACCAGAAGTTTTATCTTGATGTGAAGGAAAACATGGGATTGACTAGAGATGACCACAAGTTTATTATTGAACAGTGTTTGGATATCCATCCCGATAACACTAGGGTCATTATTCAATCAGTGTCAAATGTTGATTTCAAGAAGTTGTCTAAACAAGACAAGTTTGATATAGTTGAGCAATTGCAAGATTATGACAAGTTTCTTTCTACGTTGACCAACAATCAGGATGTTGAAGCGTCATCACAAGGGGTATTGCGGGCAATGCCATTGATTATTGATTACAAGCACAAGTTGTTGGCAAATGATGACGTTTCTTTTAATCGCATCATGGCCAATTATCTAAGCTGTGGTATTCAAAGTGTTGCAAGAAGTGGTAATAATTTGTCGCTGAATGTTGGTGATGGCGAGCGTAATGTTAGCAGCTACACTAGTAGAGGCTCGCCTGGGGTTGTTGCTTGAGAGAAGAGGCTTGTTATTGGAACCTTACTTTTGCTGTTTATATTGGGTTGGTTTTGTTCTGGGATGTTTGATTTGTTTTTGAGGGTATAGATATACACAATGTATGTTCTTTTGCAATTTTGAATCAGTCTTATGTAGTCTATTCTATTCCAGAGTGGATATACGGTTTGGTAGTAAATCCATCAGAAAAGCATGCGTTACCGAGTTTTTGCAATCTACTGCAAGCATCATACATGCTTTACCTTGCATTGAAGTACAGCACTTTGAATGCGTGTATGGATATTTAAATTCAAATAGCAGTAACGTTAAGACAATAGATGGGTGGGTGGGGTGGGAGAATATAGAGGTCTAGTATACGTAAAATCATACTACTACACAGTTAGTAAGTCACGTGCTGCCTGTTTTTTATCTATCCCCGCCTTACTTTCTTCTGTTTTGTGCTTCGGTACACTACCATCAGTTAATCACATTATCAGTGGTTGTTTATATGCAGGACACTAATGACTTTTTTTTGCAAATTTTCTTTTTCTTCTCTTGCGACACAAATTCCTTTACACACACACTAACACACTCTCTCTCTTGATCATAAGTCTTTTTATTTTCTGTATTGCAATCAAAGGATCTGTTACTTTACCCAAACAGCTACTAATACTCATCTTCAGCTTTGTTATTCAGTTGATCTTTCAAAACACATTAAATAACACATACTCAGTTCCAATCAAGTCTCAGAAGAGGTACCTTATTTGGCTTTTGCTTTTCCCGAGTATTTTCTTCTGTCTCCGCACTTATTAGTCCCAATAACCCCCCAACCCAGCCCCTTGATTCGAATCCTCGAAAATTTGACGTCACTAACGCACAACGACAGATACAATATGACTATATCGACAACACAACCATCTACAATGGCCAATGATGGGGTCCTAGGCTTGCAAAAGACGCCGTGTGACGATGGTTCTTTATCTACTGTGCCAGCAACTGAGGCTTCTACAAACGTATCTTCCTCCTCCTCCTCCAACACAGCTGCATCTTCAAGGAGAAACTCCACCATGAAAAGAAGAAAAAGAGACAGTAGCGGCGGCAGCGGCGGCAGCAACAGCAGCAGCCAGCATTTCAACCGAGTATCGCATCAGTACAACAAGTGCTTTCAGAATTACTATCATTCAAGCAATTTCTTGAAACCAAACCCCATCTACATTCCCAACATCAACACATCTGTTAACCACTGGCAACTTCGTAACCTAACAAAGTACAACAGAGTTGACAATGTATTGTACCACACAAGGGAAGACTCTGTCCATTTGTACCATTTATCACAAGCATTTACTAAAAAAGTTTTGAAATTAAACTATTTCCCTCGTTGTTTTGATAACCACGAGGGCTTATTGGCCACAGGTGGGCTATTAACAAGCTCGTCCAAGTTGTTTTCCTTGGATTTGGATAATTTAACATCAAAGGACTTTAGTGCCTCTTCAAGGGCAGTTGCAAAAGGCCTCTTTTCATTTTATAATCCAGAATTGTCCATATTGCACACAGTCAAACTTGGTGAAATGATTAATAACGATGTGTCTTTGAACAAGGTGGGTAATCAACAATATCAGGCACTTTTATGTAATAACGATGCCAATTTATATTGCGTTGACATCAATAATAATTCAAGTTTGAAAATGACAAATAAAATCAATTGTGAAAATTACACTTGTCTCAACTCAAGTGTCAAAAACCCAAGAAATAACTTGATTACCGCTGTTGGTGACTCATCGCTGATTTTCATTATTGACCCAAATTCCGGCTCATCGCCAATTGTCAAGACTATTGATTCTCAATATGACGGAGGGTTTGGAATTTCTTATCACCCCAATGGATACTTGTTTTCGACAGTTTTCCAAGACGGGGTATGTCAATTGTATGATTTAAGGAATTTATCCTCGCCCATGAGGCAATTTAACTCGACTCGTAAAAAACATCAACTGGGTGCTTTCAGAGTTTGTAAAATATCCCAACAAAATGATTTCAACGATTTGTTGATTATTGCTGAACATGTTGGTCGTGTGCATTTAATTGACTTGAAAACATTTGATCGACAAGTGATTGTTGTTCCTGCAGCATTGGACCAGTTTGCAAACTACAAAGAATCATTGATGAAGAAACAAGATACAGATCAAGAAGATTTGAAACATATGGCAGCTGATGAATTTGATGAGGAAAAAATTGAATACAAGTCTCCATTGAACATTTATTCAGAAAACTTGGCCTTTACTGCACCATTAGTTTACGATTACGATTACTTGACAAATGTCAATCCAAGATTATTCAATGACGTCAGTTATGCGCCACCCATGAACCCACCTGATTTGCATAGTGAAGCATTGAAGTTGAACTTGCCCGACTGGTCTGGCAATAATCTCAATTTTGTGTCCGATTTTGCATCACAACAAGATTGTCCAACTTCAACAGCTTCTCCACGAGCTAGTTTTCACCAGCACCCGCCACCCACATCAACAAACTACCGTCGATTTTCGTCTCATCCTCCGCCACATCTACCATCATCATCAACTTCTACATCGCGTCCATCCGTGTCTTATGATGTTGATATAGATTCACAATTGAATGAGATTTACCTCAATCACAATCCCTCCAATTCAAGAAGGAACACAACAACCACAGCAGCAACAGCAGCTTCAGCAGGTACGTCGCCTTTGATCTCATCGGCAACACCACTTTCAACTAGCTCCTCGTACATGTATCTGACATACTGCGACGACCTGTACCAACAACACACCAATCATCAGCATGGAGAGATGGAGTTGCTGGGTATTGAATTTGTCAATGATCCCGTCACTGGTGAATTGAAGATTGTTGTTGGATGTCAAGATGCTGGTGTTTTGATGTGGGACGTGAATGCCGTTACTAGACGTAGTATTGGCAGTTTTGACTTTGTTTAGTTGAAGGGGTGGCAGGGGGAACGGCAGAGAATTATAAGATGCATGGTTATGAGTTTTATGGAGAGGATCATGTTGTGTCATTTGCATTTTCTATGTTGTTTATTTATATAGTTTGGGGTTTTTTTTTTTTTTGTATTTTATGTTGCGTTTTTGTTCTTAATGATGTTATTTTGAATGGGTTCTGTATAGGCAACTTGTATTCTAATATAAACAGAAACGGAAAGGGGGGTAGAATGGTGCCTGTTGTGAGGTTTTGTGCCGATATTAGAAGGGGCAATAATCTAATCAATAAGTTGTACTTTTGCAAAGGTACTTTGTTGCTGTTCACTTGGAAACAACGGCAGAGGCAGAACGATTAATGAAATGGTATACAACTTTTCGTAGCTCTCTGATGGGCCCTTGGAGAGGAAAGAGTCCCCAAGTTTTAGCCCACACTAACTCAAACACCACTAACACGTCCTACTAGTTACGCCAGGTACGGCAGGTCAAACGCTAGGAATATTTTGCGAAAAAAAAACAGTTGTGATTAAAAAAAAAAAAAAACTATGTACGGGGGTAATGGAACTAGTAGGATCCTTGTTCGCTATTGGTTCTTGTAGATAGGAAAAACATGTTACTCATTCGTAATTTATCGTAGTAGTATGAGTAACCCCTTCTTCTTCTTCTTCATTAATATCTTTTTTTTTTTGGATTTTTGTAGTTATATTTTTGTTATATGTAAATAAACGTCGTTTCTTGTCCTTTGTGATTTCAAGTGTGAAATTTTGTATAATTATTGTACAGTTCGGTGAGCCATATTGCGCTCTGTCTTGGCTTCATTTCAAATTAACTGGGTATTGTGCGGAAGTACATTCAATCAAACTCTTCCTGACTTGATAACCCATTTGCTTCTTCCAATATTTGAAATTAAAAGCTGACCATTTGTTAGTTTATGCATCAACATCATCCCGCTGTCTCTCTCTCTCCTCAAGCTCCTCACACTCCCAAGGCCCTGCTTCACTTCAGCAAACGCCTATCTCCTAGCTCTAACCTTATGTTTATCCTCACTCACTTCAAGATTACCGCATTGTTTCAAAACTTCATGAACATCAACACCACCTTGATTGGTAATAATCTTGACTCTCTTGAAACTCAAAATCAAATCCAATGGAACCCACCCTTCAACATCCATATTCTGTCTCAAAAAGAAATCCTTGATCAAGTTCTCATCACTAAAATAATACTCCAATTGATATCGCAAGGCCTCAGATGGGTCTTGTTGTGGTGAGATTGGTGGTGGTGGTGCAGATGCAGATGCAGATGCAGTTGCAGGTGCATTCGCCATGGAGGCAGGGCCAGTGGGTGGCACCATGCCTGCTCCCGGTGCTGCTCCAGGTATGCCGGGAACGCCATTGGGCATAGCGAGTGGATGTTGAGGAATGAATGCTGGTGGTTGCATTGGTACATAGTACATAGGAGCAAAATTATTGAAATGCTGGGGACTGTATGGAGAAGCGCCGCCAACATTTGGATTTGGTGATTGGTTGTTGTTGTTGTTGTTGTTGTTGTAGTTGCGGTTGTTGTTTCTGTAGTGTGATTTGTAAGGACGTGGTTGGTATGGTTGTTGGTTGTGATACTGTGGACCTCCGTTAGGACTGTTGTTGTTGTTGTTTTGGAATCTCTTGGGATACCCATTTGACGAACCGTTGCTGTTGTTGTAGTTTGAGTTGTAGCGTCTATTGTAGGGTTTCTGATGAGATTGTGGTGGATATTGTTGCTGTTGCTGTTGCTGTTGCTGTTGTTGTTGTTGTTGGTGGTGGTGAGTGAATCCCAGCTGTTGCTCTTGCTGCTCTTGTTGTTGCTCTTGTTGTTGATGTTGTTGATGCTGCTGTTGCTGTTGCTGTTGCTGTTCGTCGTCAGCTCCGGTTTCTTTATTTGGTTGAGCCTCTTCGGTCTCGATAGAAGTCTCATTTTGTTCTTGCTTTGTAGCCTCTGACTCAGCACTGGCTCCAGCTGGCTGATTAGCTTCTTTAGCTGGCTTTTGGCTAGAATTTACCTCTTCCGCGGCTGCGGCTGCTGCAGAGTCACCTGCACTCTTCTCAGAACCGACATCTCTTGAGCCTTCTCTCTTCTTAGCAGAGGCAGTAGTAGAAACAGAAGAGGCAGATTTTGATCGGTCTTCTCTAGAAGAAGCGCCACTTCCACGATTGGCGCCAGTATTATTGTTGTTGCTGTTGCTGTTGTTGGCATTGTTATTCTGTCTCCTCTTGTTTCTAGGCTTTGAACTGCCACTCGACCTTGATTGCAACGTCACATTGACATCTAAAGGAACCCACTTGGTAGTTACCGGCTTGATGAACTTTTTGATTGGTTGTTTCTTTATCGACGGCGTTTGTTCACCCAACACTGGCGTACGTTTGTTGTCAGGGACTGTGTCCTTTATCTTCAATGCTTCAACGTCGTTGGATATCGATCCCCAAACAGAAGTGGTGGGGACTGGTGCAGGTGCCAATGACACTTTGGTTGGAGAAGTTTTTGGCGAATTGGTAGCAGTGGTGGAGTTGGCAGTTGTAGTATTTGCTGATGAAGTGGCTGATTCCGAAGGGGAAGACAGAGGAGATGCACCGGAACTAGAAGACGATGCTTCCGGCTTCTTTGACTTGGATTCTTTGGCGTCCTTACTGTCCTTGGTGTCTTTGTTTTCCTTGGCAGGTTTGACTTCCTTTGTCTCGGTAGTTTTAGTTGCTGGTGAATTGTGTGTCTCACCTAATGACTCCTTTGATGATTTACCATCGGATAATGACTTTGCTAAAGCAGCATATGATACATTGGAAGTCATGCTGGATTAAAATAATAATGAAAGAAAAAAAACCTCCCCTGACTATAATGTGCTTTTGGATGACTGGATAAAAATGAGATTCGATATGAAAGTCAATGAACAGATAGACTTGTGTTGCTTCTTTTTGTGTGAAACGGTATGAAGGATTCACTT
This sequence comes from Lodderomyces theae, assembly GCF_024610275.1. NCBI lineage: Eukaryota > Fungi > Ascomycota > Pichiomycetes > Serinales > Debaryomycetaceae > Lodderomyces > Lodderomyces theae. The sequence goes on along the minus strand of NW_026261364.1, from coordinate 50,065 downwards.
ATGAACTTGTTCGACAAGGTATAAGGTATGATGGCACAGATGCTATGGAAAAAAAAAAATTAAACAGTGTACTAATCAGGTAGTAGTATACGGGATACCTAGTTAGATGGATGGACTGAAGTATCGATGGGTTGAGTAGGTCAGTTACTTTGTGTGAAAGAAACTCGTTGCAAGAAATTTCGCTTGACTGATTTAGTTGTTAAAACAGAAATCGTTGTGAAACCAAAGTAGATTTTTCAGCTGCAAATCTTTTGGAATAAAATGAATAGCAGATAAAAAGAATAGGTCTTGAGTGATTCTCCAAGGAGTTTTGATAGTAGTCTGTCCCTATTACGAAAGTGGTGATTCGTAGGATTTAAAAGCGTCTGTAACCAATTGACGAAAAGAGTAGACAGAAAAAATTTTTTTTTTTTTTAGCTTCGTTTAGTTATTGTCATTAAATTAAAAAAAATTTTCACCACACATACACACAGTTTCAAATTATTGGTAGCGTCATAGATACCTACAACTAAATTACTACTGTGTGTCTCTGTCTTTGCTCTACACTGCGCCTTTCCCTCTTTCTCTTCCTCTCTCTCTCTCTCTCTCTCCCCTTGTGTGTGTATGTGTAGAGACAAGCAACACAGTAGTCGACCCTTACACATTCCGAATTAACTTTGCTATCTACTATTTGCTGTTGTCTCTCTCTTAGGGCTTAAGAGACACTTTCAAACATATCATACGCCGCTATTCCACGTGTAACACTTCCATAGATTAATCTGCTGAGTCTGGGTCCTCCAGAATACGTCACGGAGAGCCAGAAAACCGTTTGCCCTGGATTAGTTGTCGTACAGTATGTTTTCAATACAGTGCAATAAGAGTGAGCTGGCGACTTGCCAGATCTAACTTTCCGTCTATATTCCTTCACATTAATTCTTACGGGGGAAAAGTCACCAACTATGAAGCTTGGTTCTGTTAGACCAAGAAGTGCACTACGTCGGTAATGTTCATTGCCTGGCGCCACCTCTAAGGAGTTGTATAGAGCACCCGCTACGCACGTGATCTAGTCTCGCTTCTCTCTGCCCCACACACTGTGTGTGCGTGTGTGTGTGTGTGTGTCTCAAAACAAAGACAGAGAAATCAAAAATAAATAATACTCTCAACCGGACGAAACATTGAAGCTGCAACTGCAACTGCAACTGCAACCGCAACTGCAACATCATTATCACCATCAATAGCACTCTTGCACACCACGTCCAAATCTATCTCCATATACTACAAGAAACAGTTTGGGAACTTTATCATTACCACACAAGTACACTCGGGTACCAATCTACACCATTAGTTCTACATGACGATACTCACAAACCCCTTATATCGTCCTCTTTTGGAAATAATCAGATCAGCCAGAAATGGTATAGTATATGGCGGGAAATTGCGGTTTTCCCATGCGCTTGTCATAAACCTTTTGTACAGATCGGGTCCACTAGGTCCACGTATGAAGTCGGTGTTGGAGGCCTCAAAGGACCATGCTGAAGTATTGGCTTCATTTGCCATAATTTATAAATTGACAGTCAAAATCCTACAAAATGAAGCCTTTTTGGGACCCAAAAACACACAATTGCCCAAATTCATTGCAGGCTGTTTAGGATCGTGGATTGTTTATTCCGGTCACTTCAATTTGTTTCATGGAGGAATCACACATCAAATCACCTTGTATTGTTTTTCAAGAGTCATTATTGCACTAGGAAAGATTCTATTGGATAACTACCTTGGCTGTTTTCAACCATCTTTTACAAACTTTGCTGGTGATCAAATTGGGTATCGTGATTTAACCCTGCATCAGCAGAAAAAACTAAAGAATATGATTTATAACAGACTGTGGAAGTATTTCGCCATATTGGTTTGGGGATTGGTTATGTTGATTTATGATTACAGGCCACAGTATTTGCAAAGCTCGTTGAGACATTCAATGGCTTATATTTACGATGTGGAGATGGACACATGGTCGAATTGGAAGGACTTCTTGGGGATTTGATATAAGAAAAAAAAGAAAAAAAAAAGAACACAATACCACTTTTTGTTTATCGACAGAGAGATTGGGGAAGATAAGAGAAAGCCTCTGTTTTCTAGTATAAATAGCAGGCATTGAGTATACAAATGAGAATCGTCTTATGATCCTTCTTCTAAGTTAGGTGATGAGAAAGGCGCTTGTAAGAAAAGCAAAGGGGTACGTTTATGGAGCCAAGGATTCAGACGTGTTGGAGGTAGCAATCCCAAATCACAATGGTTTCTTTGATGAAAGTTTGCCCCAATGGTTCGGTTCGTGATGAGACTGATATCATTAGACTTTCCTTGAATTTTGGGAGAACTAGAGTACTTTGGGATCAGATCAATTCTTTGAGACGTGATAGAGACAAGCGGATATTTATAGTACTTATTGTTTGAATTTTGGATACTATATACGAGTTTAGATCGGCATCGTTAAAACTTGAGGCGGAACAATACACATCTTCAAAGTACTAGATTATGCGATCTATAGTATCTGCGGGTTGGGGTTTGTTACCAATAAATGGACGCAATGAATATTTTCATCACCCTTCTTGTAAGCAGAAGTAGGTGGTGTGTTTGTACAAAACATAAATAAGGATTGTCCTGTTCACCTTCTAGAGTCTTTCGTATAGAAAAGAGTTGACAACCTTTGACTTTTAATCTTGAATTTTCTTGTGTGTATAAATGATGGTTGTCGTGTGTCCTGCAAACTCTCTTGGAATTCAATCTTCTCCCTTGCTTGCTTTGAGAAGGTTGATCTTGAGCATTCTACAAAAGTGGAACGATAAGTAACTAGAGGAATTGACCACGTCGTTGTGTAAACATTTTTTGCAACAATAAAAACAAATTCCGCTGCGTTGTTTTGTGTAATGGACCAAAGGCTTGAAGAAATTGAACATCAACCCCTGCTGCTATTACACATAGCATTCTCGGATAACGTTTACAACAAAGGTTGTGAGACTGTTCTGTAATATTATTTGGATACACAGGGATTAGGTGTGGTGGCAGTAATGTCAACAACCAAAGTTTAGCCCATCGTGTCTTTCGAAATAGATCCAAAAGATCATGTTGTATGAGCTTGGCTAGTTGTTTTCAAACAGGAGTTTGCTTATATGACCCAACCCATATCCCGTCCAGTGTCCAATCGACATCCCTGTGTTGCCACTGTCACCCATCTCGACAAGCGCAAAACCGAATTCCGCAACACGTTGGAGGTCGTGTCTTTGCGTCCGAAAATTGTTTAAGAACACGCTGTCAAAATAATTGGTTGCAAATACACTACCTATGCCATTTGCCTTTGATAGAGAAGCACCAGAGTCGAGATACGGGATACAGGACGCATAGTCAAAAGACGACAGCCTAAGCTGTTGACATAACTACAGTACTATACACTATATCTATGTTTGTAGATTCAACTGGCCACGTAATTCAAAACGCTGTAGCACAGCGCTGCGTTGTACACGCCGAAGCGCGGACTGAAAAACATTTTGTGGTTACAAGAAGAAAATAACCCCCGATTATAAATCAACATTTGTTTTATTTTATTTTATTTTTTTTCTTTTTTTCCACTCAATTCTTGAATCCTTTAAACACGGTATCATTCTTTTACTAGACCACCTTGTGCATACTACTCCTTATACTATGCAATTCTGGAAATACTCAACTAGTGCATTGGCCACTCTTCTCGCAGTTGTGTCCATCACAAATGCTAGCGGCCCAGCTGATGGCGAGGCTGTTGCTGATCCAAACTCTGCAGTTGTCAAATTAACCACCGATAACTTTGCCACATTCCTTGAGGAAAATCCATTGGTTTTGACTGAATTTTTTGCTCCATGGTGTGGATACTGTAAAATGTTGGGACCAGAGTTCTCCAAAGCTGCTGACAGTTTGAATGAATCTCATCCAAATATCAAATTGGCTCAAGTTGATTGCACTGAAGATCAAGATTTGTGTGCTGAACACGAAATCAGAGGATATCCAACATTGAAAATTATCAGAGATGGTCAATCAAAGTCTGCTGAAGACTACCAAGGTCCAAGAGAACATCAAGGCATTGTTGATTACATGATCAAGCAATCATTGCCATCTGTTCAGGTTCCAACCTCATGGGAAGATTTGGAAAAGTTGGTCAAAGAGCAAACTAAACCATACATTTTGAAGGTTAATGGTGCTGCTGATGACATATTTGACAAGATTGCCAACAACAAGAGAAACGATTACACATTCATTGATGTAAGCAAAGATTACTTGAAACAGTTGGGTAAGATAATAAACCAAGACTTGAAAAAGGCTTCCTACTTGGTTGTTCATCCAGGTGAGGTTGTTGAAGCCGTCAAGTTCGAAGGAAAGCCTGATTTGGAAAAATTGACTGAATTCATTTCTGTTGAATCTTTGCCATACTTTGGTGAAATTAGCAGGGACACTTATATGTCTTACATGTCTTCGCCTTTGCCAATTGCCTACTACTTTTACAAAACTCCAGAACAAAGAGAAGCTATTGCCTCTGACTTGGGCAAATTGGGTAAAAAGTACAGAGGTAAGTTGAACATTGTTGGATTGGATGCCAACTTGTACGGAAGACACGCTGAAGCTATTTCAATGGATCCGGAAATTGTTCCATTGTTTGCCATTCAACAAGTTGCTGAAAACAAGAAATACGGTATCAACCAAGCTGAACATCCAGATGGTCCTTCATTCAAGGTTATTGAAAAGTTTGTTGGCGATTACTTTGACAACAAGTTGGAACCAATTGTCAAGTCAGAACCATTGCCAACTGAAGAAGAAAAAGCAGCCAACCCAGTTGTTAAATTGGTTGCCCACAATTATGATGAAATTTTGAAAAACACCGACAAGGATGTGTTTGTGAAGTACTACGCCCCATGGTGTGGTCACTGTAAGAAGTTGGCACCAACTTGGGAGGAATTGGCTGAGATTTTTGGATCAAACAAGGAGGAATCTCAAGTTGTTATTGCTGATGTGGATCACACTGCAAATGATGTTGACGTTCCATACGAAATCAGAGGGTACCCCACCTTGTTGTTATACCCAGCCAACGGTGAAATTGATGAAAAGACTGGGTTGCGGGTCCCAGTTGTTTTTGAAGGTCAAAGAGAATTGAATGCCTTGCTTGATTTTGTTAAAGAAAAGGGTGCCTTGGGTATTGATGGCTCTTCTTTACAAGAAAAGTTGAAGGAAGCTAAAGAAGCTGCCGAGGATGCAGCTGGAGATGTTGCTGAGGAAATCAAAGAAAAAGCCGCTGATGCAAAGGAGGAAGTTGATCACGATGAATTGTAAATTTAGTTGTTGTGTAAAACTAGCATACAGAAAAAATGAAAAAATAAAAAAAAAAAAGATGAGGTATACAATAAGGATTTTTCAAGCTCCCCAAATTTTGACTAACTTATCATCACCCACGCTTCCCCACATCTTTCCGTAATCGTTGTTTCTCACCACCAGCCCGCGTAAGTTCCAATCCACCGCATTGCATAGATCAATATGTGCCTTGATGCGCGTAATGAGCTGACCCGTGTGCAAATGCCAAAAGTACACATACCCGTCATCAGAACCACTCAAGACCAACTCCTCTTCACCAGTCTCTTCATTCAAGTAGCCAAACGAACTACGCACAATGTAGGTGCTTTGACTGTGTCCAATGTATTTTCTGTACAAAATTGGCGGGTTATGATGCAACAAGGGTGAAATGTCCCAAACTTGTAACTCCTCGGGAGCTGAATTGATCAAGACATATTTGCCATTAGATGACACTGAGCACGACGTTAGTCTTCCACGTAAATTGATGCATGCTAACCTTTTTGTTGTTGCTTCGTCGTTGAATACATCAGGAATGCGATAAAACAAAAGCTTCTTATCGTTGTTTGCAGTGATGAGAAATTTACCATCTGGCGTAATGGCCAAATCATTGATTCTGTTGAATGCACTCTCGGTGAATGTGGATTTAGCATCCGCTTCTTTCATGGAGATGTCATCTTTTCTGTTGCCATCATCATGGTCTTCATCATTATGTATGTCATCAACATCTTCATCCTCATCCTCGTCTTCATCGTTGACATCATTTGCATCTTCAATCACCGCTTCGCCGTCGGTGTTATTAGTGATGTCGTGAGTACGACGTGAGCTGCTAGGACTAGTGGTGGCGCTCGAAGTATAAGGGTCAAGCACTCCCGAACGATGTCCTTGATTTTGTCTCTTTTCTTCATCGTCGCCTTCCAAGTTGCCATAAAAGTCAAAAACCTCTACTCCGTAGCAATCAAACACTTTCAATGCTTTATCAGGTGATCCAATAACAAATTGGGGCGTAGACGAACTAAATGAAGTTTCCTTTCTGTAAGGTAAAAACTCACACGACCAAGTCTTGATATCCTGGCCCAATGTAAAACAAGTCATCAACTTGATTTCGTGGCTTGTGTTTGCTTCGCTTCTAGTGATGCGTTTGCGATCAATATCGCCAATGGACCAGATACGAACCACAGTATCCAAACAACAGCTAACCAAGTACTGTTCCTTGGGGTCCCAACAGCAATAAATCACAGCTTTAGTTTTCCCGCTTGATGGTTTTACTGAAAAGGGTGCAAATGCTGCTGAATCGGCTGCGTTTGTAGGTTCCATTATCTTGATACGCTGGAAATTTTCATGCACATTGTACAAGATTAATCGACCATCGAGGGATCCAGTGACGAGGTACTTACCCGATGGGGAAAATTTTAAGAACCACACTTCGTCCAAATGGTCTGTTAATGTGCAGTGGAGTTGATCACAATTGAAATTATTTGTGGTTGGGCTTGGATTTGGATTTTGCGCCGACAAGGACTTTCTCCAATCGTGTTTGGTTCTTGGTGGGAGGTAGAAGGGTGATTGCAGTTGCTGATATTTCACTGCTTGATCAATGATGGTGGAGAGTGATGGCACATGCGTAGGCGAGTTGAAGACAAGGTGTGAGTTCTTGAACACTTTTTTGAACACGGCATCTTGCACTTCTTGAATATTCAGTCCAGCGCCAGGCAAGTTAAAAAATGCCTTGTGTAGTGGCGTGCCCTCATTTGTGAGCACTTCTGCTTCGTTTTCATATTTCAACTGATCTAGTATTTGAGCGTCGTACAATTCTCGTATAGAATCAATATTAATCTCATCCAACAACGGTAGCAATTTATCCCACAAATACGAATACTCGCTGTCCCCTTTGTGGTTACACCAGTAGTCCATTCTGCGCACCATGTACAACACAGAGTTTACCACTGACTTGTGATCTTCGCCAGTGTAGTTTGTGATGTGGATAAACTCCTCGTGTCCAGTTTGTGAAATCAGGGCAAGGTAGTCTTCAACCGTTCGATAGTTGTTGGTGCGTAACGCGTTATGAAACCAGCTAAGAAGCACAGGTATGTCCAGTGCATTGTCCGTTTGCACCTGTGTCCTGTACTCGTGAAGTAAATCTGAAGATAGTCTGTCATACCCCAACTGCCGCAACGTTTTGATCATTACTTGAACTTGAAAGTCGGGAGTTTTTGGAGTTGTCAATCCGTCACTCATGGTAGTTATTCGTTTGGATAGAGTTTATATCACAGAAGTGTTGAGTGAACGGGATTTGGGGGGAGGGGGAGTATCTAATTTGTGGCTTCTACTAGTTCCGTGATCAGCGAGAATTTTGTGAATTGCTTGAGTTCCAGATACGGTAATATAATGCAAGAGGATTGTACACTGGTGTGTTTCTCACTAAAGTCGGAGTAATTTTAAGCCACCTCTTTTATTGTTCCTAGAATACTTCTGTATAACCACTAAACTATCACATAGGGGCCAATCTTTGATAATAAAAAGTGGAAAACGCCGTATCAATCTAGTGCATAATTTTTTTGATGAGGGGAAATTTGAATGAGCCGATTGGAAGGTGCACAAAGGATTAAATGAACTTGTGAATGGGAGAGCACCAACTGCATAAACGTATGTGGAAAACGTTCCTTTTGTCCCAAAGCCGGAACAATTTGTAATGAAGCAAAAAGAAAAAGAAAAAAAAAGTGTGGCTCCCGGCTCCCCTAGTTTACTTGATCCATGGAGGAAGTTGAAAGTCTGCGGCAACTCAAATAAATATCACATCGCCTTCGTTGATGGTAATACCGATTGTTTCTAGAGTATGGACTGTGTTTATGGCTTTTACAACAATCATCGAGTTTGAAGAGAGAATGCTCTTGTGTGTGAGACAACCATTCGTTTGAGGGTGATCAGATAATGCGATTCCCAATTGGGATTGTTTTACGATGTTTTGTGCAACCACAAATCTCTTTGTAATTTTCCGATTACGCACCTACCCCTTATTGTTACCATGTTCCATCATTGTTCAAGTTTGGAACTCTGCATCATACGTTTGTTTCGATGCCATACGGCGGAGAGGCATTGGACAACCGAAACAATACCACCCTTTAGTTTGAAGTGGAGAATCAAAGAACAACTATCTATACATTTCGGAGAAATTTAGTTCTCCCAAGGGTTTTTAAACAAAACGTGTGTAGTCTCGTTTAAGAGGATTTGTCGAAAGGAGAGGATCCACCGGGATATATGAACGCTTTTCTCTTAATTTTCTTTATCGATTGTGCCCTCTATGCAATGGCTGATGAGAAAGTTTCTCCGCAAATTCCTTCGACTGTTTATTTTTGAGCTATTTTTAGGACAATAGTTTGATTACTAATTGTATCATACTCTTTATTTGTTTTCCCGTTTAGTTCACAATGGAAGACAATGGTTAGATGCGACCGTCCAGACGTAGATGATCTTGATGGCTCGATTTCAAAGTTTAAGTTGAGCATGTGTCTCCATAACTACTTGAACTCCATGTCTTACAGTAAAGTCCACTGACAAACGATTGTTTACGAAGAGAGCAAAATTCTTTCCTCTTGAAATTGAGTACTTAGGAGGCATGTCACCTGCACAGAACTGCCCTGTATTTTTTTTCTTTTTTTTTTGAGCCGTATCTTCCATGAGGAAAGTGTATACACGCTTTGTTTACCTTTTATTTTATTTTATTTTTCTTTTGTCAACAGCTAAAATTAGTCACACTAGCACGCACTAACTCACCAACACTCGCATTATATTGTTTTGTTGTCTTAGTCTACGCATGTGCTCTTACTTTTATTCGTATGTAGTGTGCATTGAAAGATCCCTTGTCACCAGCAAAAGATTCTGAGGGTAGGCAAAGAGGTCAACTAGCCATGGAGTGAACACTATGGTAGAGCCAGTTGCATGGGAGTTTCTAGCACAGCAATGAAGAGTATAACATTGTCACTGTGTAGAAGTGTAGCTCTTGATTATTGTTGCGCATTTCCCTCGGGCTTAAATGTCCGATATGCGCTATCTTTTTCTGTCGACTTGCCAAATTAAGTTACACGTCACTATCCTTACGTCACCCATTTTCTTTTTTTTTGAAGAAGTATTTCGATTACTAATCTCCTTGTTGGAATATAGGTGGTGATTTTTCCTTTCTATCCGCGTGTACATTACGTACCGCTCCATTACGTTCCGCTCTCGAGTATCCACAGAGTGGGAGCGGAGGTGAAGCTTCGAAGAGATAAGGCAATTGCCAATTGTTACCTCTTTTTCGTCTGTGCCACGGTTTCTTTTTCTTTTCTTTTTTTTTCTTTTTTGATAAAACTCACAATTGTTCCGCAGTTGTGTTCTTCAGCGAGGCTTTGACAACGTTTTTGGAAGGAAGAGAATCAGATAAACTTTTCTTTTTTGAAGTGTATTGGGGGGGAGGGGCCGATAGGTCACTTACTTTTCGTAGAATCTCGGAATTACCTAAGCGCTTACAGCTATTTCGATCCGGTGGGTTTTGTGTTGCAAACTACGATCGTAATGTATCTTTGTAATTGCCATTGCAATATAAAGTTATTGCCACTTTTGTGAAGAAGCCAACTCTTGCAGAAAGAGAGAAAAAAAAAGGAGTGACTTGTTTATCTGAAGGGAAAAGCAGGATCGCATTGCCAAGCCACTTAGTGCCGAGGCTAGATCAGTCGAAAGAGGGACAAAAACGGGATCATTGCCAGGAGGCACGTTGCTGTTAACGCGAGTTTTAGCCATCTACACCTTTTCTGCAATGATTTGTAATATTGAACATCTCTAGAGGAGTAAATGACGCCGTTTCCAGTACATGCTCCGGAGTTAAGTTCAAAGCTTCGGGAATTTGACAAATTGGGGAGTTACTAAACCCGCGCAGACTGACAAAAGAAATAATCCATTATTGTACCTCGAGTCACTTCTGTGGTTTGTGTGAGTTCTACTACATCCCACACGAATTCCCTATTGTTAATGGGAAGAGCTCTGTTGTATGTAATATCTAAGTGAAATTCCCTAAAACAAAACAGGATATAAACGAAGTCTTGGAATATTAGAGTTTTGCATAGAGATTAAGTTTTTGTGTAGTGCTACGATCTTTTATTTGTTTACCAATTGCAGTGGAGGCTCTATATGACTCACCATTTACACATGCTCTTTAGACTACAATAGGACAGGGTTGACAAACGAACAAACCCAATTGGAAAGATAAACTACACAGCCAGCTTTTTGTTCCACCAAGTGGCTGCTTTACAGAAGCTATAGTTTTTGATAATTTGTTCAGAAGACACAAAACTTTTTATTTAGCGCCCAGAACAATTGAACCATCGTTTCTTTTTATAGAATAAGCTTCTTTCATACAAAGGAGCAAGCGTACATGTACGATATCTTAATTCTCACTAAGATGTGTAATGTGTGAATTACATTATATTCAACCCTATTTAGACCAAAAATTTGAGGTCATACACTTTTTTGGAGTCAAAATGCCGTGTGTGTGTGTGTGTGTGTGTGTGATTGCACACAATGGCCGCTTGGTGGGGTCAAATGAGGGAAACAATCGGAGGCTAGAACTGCGAACTTAGTAGTAACAATATAGTAGTTTCTAACACACTCCCATGAGAACAATGGGTTCTTATTATGATGCCTTATAGAATGTGTACATGTTTTAGGTTGAAGCGAGGTCGTCCCATGTTTTGCTTGAAAGAATATTTAATGAATTGCAAATCCACCTCAAAAGAGGAAAGCACGGCACAGAGAGGTTGCAAATAGATGTATTACTTGTATTTGTCTGTCACATTTATACCAACACATTTTGACTTCAGTTAAACCTAATTGAGTTAATCTTGCAGTTATAATCAGGTGTAAGTACTTACATATCAACAATCAAGCGGCTGATTCACCTTTTATCGGCACACATCTACACCAAAGCATCAACGTTTTGCTCAACAAAGCCACTCACACTTCGATACTACACCAATAACCACTATTGTAGCAATCCCCAAAGAGTCTGAGAGGGAGAAAAATTACAAAGCACAAACACAAAAGGCAGAGAGAGTTGCACTATTTGAAATTGTTTTGTGTGAGACTTTTTTAATTTCACAAGGGTCACTATACTGTACCGTACTATACACTATACAGAGACACAACTAAAAAGTCAGTCTAGTAGTCTTTACTATCTAAGCAACACAAGAGTTCAAAAAATTATAAAAACTACTGGAGAAGCTATACAAGACTCAATACTACCTACTTCTTCTTCATCTTTCCATTCGCATCTCAGATTTGAGAACAAACCATTCTCACAAAGCACTTCTTTCCATACGTCATCGCGTACGGCATAATAGAATACCATAATCAACCCCATCCCAAAACACGTAATATATCCACTTATACATACGCAAACCAAGAAAAAGAACACGCTGTAATCAATTGAGCGGCAACCGGATATGGGAAAGCTAAGAGCAAGAGTATCTAAGGTGTGTGATTTTCGCAAAAGGAGAAAAGTTAAATGTGATTTGGGGAACCCGTGCTCCACGTGTATCAAATACAAGAGAAGTCCCTGTGTCTATTCGGAACTTTTGGGAAATGAAGATGTGGAATATGACGAACCGAGAAGAAAGTATGTTGTAAAGAATGAACCCGTTACCGATGTGAGATCCAGTGTTCCCAAATCTTTGTTCTCACCAAAGACATCTTCCAATGAGCAGCCAACAGTATACTCATCCAAGCCGTTGACACCGGATGGTGCCAGCATAGATATGGTCCACGATGAATTGTCGTTTCTCAAGCTGAAGCTACAGTCCTTGGAGCAACAATTGACCACGCAGCAGGCACCACAAGTACCCTCGGACCCCTGGCAACTGCAACAACTGCCATTACTAGTTGCACCAAAGCAATCCCCTGAGGGAAAAAGTCCTACATTCTCACCTTCTGATCCCAGGTTTTCCCTGATTTCCTCCATGGATCTATACGGCTTCAATCCTATTGAATCTGAAAGTGAATGGATCAATTTCACCACCGGTTACAACCCCACGCAAAACCGAGAGCCAGTCAGTAGAAAACATTATGGCCCATTATCATGGGTCACGTTGTTGAAGATTGACAATGCAGTTGCTGCAATCTGGTCTCACATGGAACAAATCAAGAAACAATACAAAGTGCGTACTGGGACCCACTTCATCCCTCCGCATGACAACACAACACAAGCTGAGAAAGATTTTTCTGAAAAGGCTTACAAAGATGATGGGGAACATGATGTAAAGTTGTTTAGAGAAACCGAAGTCAAAGTGAGTTCCAAAAAAGTTGTTACTCAAGAAGAATTGAATGAAAAGGCAAAGTCTTTGGGATTGTCATTTTATAAAGGGGGCTTGGACGAAGAATTGGAGCTAGTTGAAAAGATTAGGTTGGTGTTGCCAAAGCAAAACGTGCTTTGGAAGTTGTTTGACAGATTCTTTACCCATTTGTATGTGGCTATGCCTTTGATTGACCAAGCTGCTACGAAAGAACAATTGCAACGACTCATTGGGCCAGAAGATTACCAGGACAAAAGCGTTACTGTGAAAGTCGAAAAGAAGTTGGACTTTGCGTACTTGGGACTATTGTTGATCTTGATAAGATTCAGCTATATATCACTCTTTTCCCACGACTCCACCATCAATGAGGTGAATTTCAGAACAAACAATCCTGAGCCAAAAGCTCAACTGATCAAATTCTTGTTGAATAACCCCATTGACATTGACGTTATTGATGTTGCTCATTTATGCTTGAACCAATTTGATATGATGAGATGCGGCAACATGGCAATAATGCAATTGGCTCTAATGACGAGAATTTACCATTTGTACGCACCAGAACTAGGTGATGGAATTGATGGTGGTGATGGGACTGTATTCAATGCCACTTTGATCCAAATGGCAAGGGCACTAGGTCTTCACCGTGATCCTGATATGTTTCCTGAGTCCTTCAAAGATGCCAGAGAGAACAATTTGGTGAGGAAGATTTGGTATTATGCATTGATACTTGACTTCAACACTGCAATGAATGAAGGGGCTCCAACGTCGGCAAATTTTGACTCCTTTGACACCAAGTCTCCGCTTTACGTTCCTGGTTGTGAGAATGTTGATGACATTGAGGTTGAAAAGATTGCATGTTCTTGTTTCCCAAGCTTTGATTATACTTACAAACCAATGAGTGAAATGTTTTCAACTGTGTTCAATGTGAGATCGGGTGTTAGTATGGCAGATTTCGTTAATAGAATGGACTTTCTTGAAACATTCTTCAAAGAGAGGTATTGCGATGTTCCCAAAGAGTACACTACTGCTTATGATGGTTCCAACGACACGATGCCCAGAACTTTGAAATTGAAGATTTACTTTACTGGCACTTTCCATGTCGCCTCGATGCATTTCCACATATTCAATTACTATGAGAGAAAGAAGAATACACAATTGGCATACTTTTACCTTAAAAAGATTGCCCTGGTTATTGTGCACGATGTCATGCCTTGTTTCATTGAATGTATTCGACACAAGAAGAATATTTTCAAAAGTTCAGCGGATATGATGACAAGTCCCAGTTTTATCACTGTTGCTCACAAGTCGTTGATTATGTTGTTTTCATTCCATTTAAGACTCAAGTACTGGATCTATGATTTGCAAAAGAGATTTGACCACAATTCCAAAATGAGGCTGTTTGATCCTGCAGATGAGGAGTATAAAGCCAAGTACCTAAAATTGGTCCACTTGGATGATTTGGTGGAAAGATGCATTGGACATTTCCGTGACGGAGTGGCCCGGTTATCTCAAAGGTACTATTATGCTTGGCGGGTGACCAAGGCGCAAAATTTCCTCAAGCTAGTTTTGAATGATAGTTTTTTCGAGTCGTACCTGCCTGCATTCACTACACGGCCATTTAGCTCTGAAATGTTGACTCAATTGGAAGAGCTTTTTGAGGTGTCTTTGGATAAAGTTGAGCAAAGTTTGAGTCAGAACAAGAGGAAGAATAAGAAACGGAAATCAAATGACTCTATGAAGCAACAGCAGCAGCAACAGCAGCATCAACAACGGCAACAACAGCAACAACAGCAACAGCAACAACAACAACAACAGCAACAACAGCAACAGCAGCAACAGCAGCAACAACAACAAGTTGATGATGTAGATGATGATGATGATGTCTCAATTGAGGAAGAGTTGAAGAATAACGTCAAATCATTCATGAATGGTAATGTTAATATGAGAAAACATGAAAACTCAATCAGCTCCACAGGATCAACAACTTCGGACAGCGAATTTAAGCCGAATGAACAGATTGATACGATCTGGCTACAAATGATGAATATGAAGAATAACAACGTGGATCCTATGTACAGGTCCTATGATCCCACCATGAACCAAATGTACGGCGCGACTCCCTCCTTTTTCAATCAAATGGATGGTAGTGGCGGTGGCACTGGTGATGGTAATGGTGGTATTCCTTTCAGTCCTGGAGTCCTTGGTGCAGGACTAGGAGGCGGTGCCAGTTTCAGTGCTGCAGGAGTCACCGTTGGCGCAGGCGTCCAAGGTGGAGGATACAATCTGTTTGATTTTGGTGCTGGAGAGATGTTTGAGAATTTCCCCGTTGATGAGCTATTTAAGGATGTTTTATAGTTGGGGAGACAATTGCTATTGTTGTTTGTCGAGTGTTGAGAGGTTATACCGTGTACATATGTTTTGTCTTTTCTTTCAATTCGGGGGGGGGGACTATCTTTTGTATATATTGAGCTGTATATAGGTGAATTGAATACATTGTGAGTTTACTTATATAAGTGCTGGAAGCATGTGGTTGGATTTTGAAGTGTAGTGTAGCTAGCGCATAAACTTACCACTTTGTATGGGGAATCTGTCCAATTTAACTTATTTCATCACGGACAAGAATCAGGCCTTGATACCTTTGAATAAACGTGTGTGTGTCCTTTGTATGTAGTGATAACAATTTCCATTCTGCACCAGTGATGGATTTAGAGCAGACATTGTGCATAGTGTAGCGAGTCAACGCGATTGTATCGACGTCCATGTTGGTTATGACTTGTTGTGGGTCCAAATCGGTGTATAGCATAAGCAAACCCTCTGCTTTTTGCTTAAAGTCATCAAGGTCAGATAAGGCCACTTGGTTGACTGGCATATGCATCGTATCCTTGCGCACTTCGGGTATTGGTAAGTTTATGCTTTCGTCGTATATGTAAGATTCAACTTGCGCGTTGCTGAATAGTGTCTTGATGATGGATTCAAGTAGGGCTTGATGGCACAATTTGATCTTGATCTTGTAGCGATATCGAGAATGGTTGTGTCCACCAGAGCCAATCTTGTCATTGGTTATCTTTCTTACTTGAGGAGAGTCGACACATGGTTCACTTCTTCTTTTTCTTCTTGTTCGATGCCACGTCTCCGCTGGTGGGTTCAAATTAGGTAGTTTCTGATACGACAATTGATCGATATGGATAACGGCTTCATTTTGGGGATTTCCGTGAAATTGTAACTTGTTTTGAAATGATGGATCAAGACGGACTTGGTCCATGGGTACTGCTTCGATGTAGGACTCACTTGCGGTGTTTTTCAGTCGTATAAGGTCCATCAAGTTGGTTGTATTTGTTACTTCTCGTAGACATGGCTTGGGAGTAAAATCCACTGAGGCGTCGCTGATTAAGCGGACAGTTGTGTAGTATGGATATCTTTCAATGACAGCATCAATAGTGGACAGATGGTCTTCGGGGGTAAGCTCGAAATCCTGTTCCCTTATCATGTTCTTTGAAGGGTTGCGCATTGGGGAACAACCCGAGGTTTCGGATATAGGCATGGACATAGGCATGGACGGCGGCCAATTCTCGACCGAGAAAAAAAAAAAAAGAGAAAAAATTAAGCTCCGAGCAAGCGAGAAAGAGAAAACTTCATCCGCAAAGGGCAAACCCAATTCGGGCGATCGGGCGAGATGGGGAAACAAGGAAAAGGGCGAAAGAGGGTGAGTTGATTTCGCGTAGGAAGGGACTTGAGGGGGGGGGGGTCATTTTTTTTCTCGGATAATTGTTTTGATATTTGAAGAGACCGATTCAGAGGACTGGTCTCTGTAGTAAAGAGCAATTATTAGACTAATTTGTAGTACCAGATATTCCAACCATTTGCTCTCCTTCAAAGACACGTGGGTCCCATCATATCTCTCTTACATCAGAAAGAAGAACAAGAACTAAAAAAAAAAAAAAATGTAAAAAAAAAGAAAAATAGTTAGCAAAGGGGAAAATAAAAAAAAAAATAAAAAATTAGTGCTCATACGACACTTGTGAATGGGTGATGGGTATTAACATTGAGATATTTTCATCAACTTAAGTTTATAATCCAACGCCCTTTTTTTTTTTTTGCTGTCTGCTTCTGTTGATTGTGTACGGTATTCTGGAAGCCATCAATCCAAACAGAGCAAGCATTTCATTTCACAAGGGAACAAAATTCGCAGTCACTTCCATACTTTTCCTAACGTGTATCTATCCTACAGTCTTCCGGGAGTTTCTACAACAATTAACAACCCATATTCAAGAACAGTTTACTAAGAGAAGGGTTTTGTCCACCTTATCTCAATGGTTCAATTCAATTTCCAAGCGCCTTGGGTGCCAATACTCAACAATTGTGTTAGTAATGAGCTAGCAGCAACTGATAACATGCCGCCGTTTACGACTTTCCAGCTAGCAACTATTGATTCCAAAACAGGGTATCCTCTGAATAGGACTTTGATATACCGGGGATGGCTATTCAATAATAAATCTTCCAATGTGATCACATTCACCACGGATAAGCGAATGGACAAATATGAGGAGTTGTTAGAAAATGACAAAGTTGAAGCGGTGTTTTGGTTCGGTCATATTCGGAAACAGATTAGATTCAGAGGTAAAGTGAGAATACTTGACTCTGACCACTATCCTAGTATTGATTTGAATCATATAAATAGTGGGGAAGTAACGCCGATCGAATTGGATTCTCATAAGGACGGTGCAGTTCCTCGTGTTCAAAAACAGCCAGTTCAAACCTCGTTGTTGTCGCCATCACTCACTGAAAGGGATAACAACAGTAGCAGTAATCTTCAAGAGGACTTGTTGACGGCAGATAATCCATACGCTCCACCAAGTACAGAAGAATGGCAACAGGAATTGGACAGGCAGTGGAATGCATTGTCCAAAGCGCTCAAAACGACATTTAGGAAACCGGAACCCAAATCGTTATTGACTGAGGAGAAAGCAAAGTTGATTAGTAAGATACAGAGGGGTGTTGATGGTAAAAAGGAGGAAGATGGGTATAAGAATTTTGCGGTAGGGTCTATATTTGTCAATCAAGTTGATTATTATGAACAGGATAAGGATAAGAGGTTTGTTTATGAGTTGGATGAGGAAAGTCACACTTGGACTGAAATGGAGGTTTGTCCGTGAGAAAAAAGATCAAATAAGAGGAGAGTGTGAATGATTACCGTGTAGAGTAATAGACTGTGTATATACAATTGAAAGATCGCAAAGTACAATAAGGATGATAGTGTGGTGTAAAGAAGCTGTGGCTTCAGCATGTGTCATAAGATTATATGTCGCAACTTAACCAAAAGTGACACTTCAGAAGATGTTTTTGGAGTTTTGTGTGACCAATGAATTTTGTTATCTTTGTGTTACATTTCATAATGTTTCTCTATTGTTTGATTTTTTTTCTTTTTGTGTACCGTGTTGTTTGTTTGTTTGTTTGTTGTGATTTCGCAAAGGATCATGAGTTTCCCTCCCAATTCCAATCCCAATTTTTTTCTTTATTTTTTTTTTTTTGGAATCCTTCAGTCAACTTCTTTTCTTCTTTCTTTCATTCTATTCCTTACTATCTTTAACTCACACAATCTTATTATCAGCAATGGCTACTGCAGCAACAACAACCTCGACTTCAGCTTCAAACTCAAAGTCCTACAAGGGTATGTTCATCTTCTAATTTTTTTTTTTTTTCCCTCTCCAAAATTTTGGCGTTTTTGGTCATTTGTTTTGGTTTCGATTCTGTTTTTTTGGCTTGGGAAATATACCTGGAGCTAGAGGCCAATTGGTGGCTTGGTTGTTGACAGACACGTGGACTACCACAATTGAACTTGATTATCCTTTATCTATGGTCTCCTTTTACTAACAGTACGCTCCCTTTAGACATGATCAAGGAGGCTATTGCCAATTTGAAGGACAGAAATGGATCATCGTATGTGTCTTTTGTTTTTCTTTTTTTTTTTTATTTTTGTTTATTTTCTTGAATTGATCTCAGTGGCATCCTCGTTCTTTCGATACTAACTCCTCCATTAGCCGTCAAGCACTCAAAAAGTATGTTCAAAGCAACAACAACATTAAGGCTGCCAATTTTGACTCCTTGTTCAATACCGCTTTGAAGAAGGGTGTTGATACTGGTGTCTTTCTCCAACCAAAGGGACCAGCAGGATTAGTCAAGTTGAACAAGAAAGCAGCTGCACTCAAGGAATCCAAGGCAAAGAAGGAGGTCAAGAAGCCAGCAAAGAAATCTTCTGCTACTGCTGGACCTAAAAAGGTCACCAAAAAGACACCTGCCAAATCCACCACCACCAAAGCCGCCGCCACCACCACCAAGAAGGCTGCTGCAAAGAGTGCTACTAAAGCCAAGCCTGCTGCAGCCAAGAAGGAAAAGGCTGCTCCAAAGAAAGCAACCAAGGTCGCCAAGAAGTAGGGTGATTGTTGTTGCTTATGGTTGGGTTTAACAACTCGACGTCACTTTTCCCCTTTAAGTTTTCAATTCAGTCGAATGAGAGTACATTTGTTTTATTCCTTATCTTTTGTTTTAAGTAATCTCTTGATGTGTTTATTTTGTATCAGTTTTTGCAAAGTGTAGATGGGCATACTCTGTCAGTTCTCTGTGTCGCGACGTCAAAGACAAAATTCAAAAATTTACCTGGTCCACTAATCAACTCACCAACGCCATGTCGAAGCCAGTTGTAACCATCATTGTTGCTGCACTCAAACCATTGTACGGAATAGGTAATCAAGGTGGCCTCCCCTGGCGATTACGCAAGGAGATGGCATACTTTAAACGAGTCACGACGCGTACCGTTGATCCATCATTACGAAACGCAGTGATCATGGGAAGGAAAACTTGGGATTCAATACCGCCCAAATTTAGACCTTTACCTAATAGGCTCAATGTTGTATTGTCCAGGTCATTTGAGAACGAGGCAGTTGATGATAACATCTTGCATGCAAGGTCAGTGCTGGATTCATTGCAACTCTTGAAGGAACGGAATATTGAACGTATTTATGTAATCGGAGGTGCTGAGATCTATAACGAGTTTATCAAAAGTGGGTTGGTCGATAATGTCTTGTTGACGGAAGTTGAACACACTGAGAAAGAAGAGATTGAAATGGACACATTTTTGAAATTTGATGCTAACCAATGGATTAAACTGTCGAAATCCGAATTGATTGAGTTCACGGGAGAGGACGCGATCGATGACGATATACATGAGGATAAGTTTGTTTACAACTACACATTGTGGCAGAAACAGTAAGTGTGTGTGTGTGTGTGTGTGTGTGTGTGTGTGTGTGTGTGTGTGTGTGTATATATATTTACAAGTGATGTCTACTTCTTATCATCAAACACTCTCATTCTCGAGATAACTCGATCGTCATAAGCCAACTCTTGAACCCATTCTGATCCTCTTTCAGTACCTCTTTTAACCCAGTTTGGTGGCCAGTCAACCTCCTCTTCCTTGGCCATCAAAATGTCTTTTTGCTTAAATGGTCTGGCGTCTTTATTCACAATATGGGTGGTTCTTTCGCCATAGTCGTCAGCAAAGAATCTTTTGGTAAAAAACCGGTAAATCTTACGTGGCACATTCTTGAAGCCCTGGATTGTTGGCACCGAGTAGACATAAACTGGTTGTTCAAAAAATAATGGAACCCCCTTGTCATCTTTAAGTATGGTGTCCATATTGAGTTCTGGCGCCAAGGGAGCATTGGCATATTCTGAAGAGTTGATGAATTTCATCGGTACCGGTTTCAAACTGTCATTATCCTCGTCATCCTCGTCACTATACTTGCTTGGATTTTCCTCCTTGTCTTTGGCTTTTTGTTCTGCCCTACGAGCCTCTTCATCGGCAATAGCTTGTGGCTTTTGCAATGGTCCTAGCAAACCTTCGTGTACCCCACTCATATACTCTTTGAAAGCTCCTCTGCCAATACATACAACCCCTCCCGCCACTTCATTATCTGCGTCGTCGGATACAATGTCAATCTTTTTCGGGAAAACCTTGTACAATCCGAGAACATCACTTGGAGTGTACAAATCTGACCGTTTCACATACTCTGGCTCCTCATTTGGATCACTAGATTTACCTTGATCAATTTGCAGTTTTGCTTTTTCAGCTTCCTTGATTCGCAAATCTCTAATCCTTTGCGCCACGCTAGATCTGATATCTCCTTGTCTGCTCTCGCTAAATATTTCAAAATCAACAGATCCAGAATTCAATACCGGTTTGATAAACTTGCGGAAAATTCTCAACGACTCATCGAGATAATCGTTTGGTGGGGGTGCTATGTAGATTGTCAATTTCCTAGGTATTCTATCGTTGGTGTATACCTCTTCACCCAAATGCGACACACTTGCCATCCATTTCTTGCGAATCTGTTTCTGTTCGTATTTATCGTAAGCTATTGATGATCCGACTCCAATAAGAACGGACCAAAAGATGAGCCAGTTTCGAGAAGGGAGTGAAATTCTGGGGATGCCCATCATTCGCAAAGCAGGGTTAGAAAACCCTTTCTTCTTTGGTGGTTGTAATTTACCATCGGGTTGTGGTGGCTGTGGTGGATGTGGTGGCTGCGGTGGCTGCAGTGGTTGTGGTGGCTGCGATGGCTCTGGTTTAACCTCACTCATTGCTCGTAGAGGTAAAGGGTCTGGCTGTGAGTACTCTAGTAGTTGATGCTGGAAAGAAAAGTAAAGAAAAAAAAAAAAAAAAAATTTTTTGCGCAATTTGCAACATTCGTCTTGCACTGTTAATTTATAAACCTATTTAGTTCTATCATCAAGTCATCGTGATTCAAATCTTTTCCTATAAAGACCAACTTGTTCTGTTTGATTTCGTCTAATAGTTTCCCATTTTCTATTATTTCGTAAGTTTCTCTGACTCCCTGAACTACTCTAACATCGTCCTTGTAAACAAGGACTCCTTTCAAGCGATGAATTTCCACGTCTTTACCATCCACTTTGTTCTCCCAAAGTACGTACTGGAGAAACTTTTCAATCTTGTCAAAGCCACTTTGATCTTGGAAAAAGGCAAAGTCTATAGTTATCGTTGTGATCCTGCCGTCATGAAATGAAGCACTGGATTCCAGCAACTTGGTATTTGCTTCAAATGCGTGCAAGTCCAAAATCTTTTCGAGATCTATATCACCAAAACTTGTGAGGTGGATGGGTGCTGTTTGGTTGACACTTCGAAGTCTCTCAACAATCTCGGTTGAGTCTTGAATCTTGTCCGATTTGTTCAACAAAATAACATCTGCTAGTGCAACTTGCAAATGAGCAGTTGTCACGCCCTCCTCAATTGGCTCCAAGTCGTGCTGCTTATGCCAGTGTCCGCCAACGTCATTCAAACAAGTAAGTATATTTTCAGAATCAACAACGGTCACAACACCATCAATGTAAATATTCGACGCTAGTCCTTCATCGAGCCAAAACATTTTAGCGATAGGTGCTGGGTCAGCAATGCCAGTCGTTTCTAATAAGATGTAGTCGATCTTGTCTCTTGAATTCTCCACTAAATTCTCAATGGCAGTCACACCATTGTCTTTGACTGTACAGCATAAACAGCCATTCCCGATATCTAGCCACTCTTGTACGCTTTCATTCTGGTCCTGTATCGTCACCGACTTTTCAATTACTGATGAGTCTCCAAACTCATTCAAGATGATCGCTAGTCTCTTGTTTGATTTTTCTCCAATCTTTTTGAGTAATGTGGATTTGCCTGATCCAAGATATCCAGTGACTATTGTGATGGGGATTTTTTTGGTGGAGGATACAGTCGTCGGATTTATCAGTGTCACAGGCTCAGTCGTGACCTTTTCTGTTGTTATTATCCCATTGTCAGGTAAATCTACCACCAATTGTGGTATATCTTCTTCCATATTCAATGCAATGATGATGCAAGTGGGGCAAAAGACCCTTTTGGTTTTTGGTTTTTGGTTTTTTCTTTTCCAGCTGAGAAAGTCAACATTTGTACTCAGCTCCATCCACCTAATTACAATGAAAAAGTTCAACAAAGTACTCGATGCGGCATTGATAGCGTTGGTGACGTACTATCTCGTCATCTCACCGTACACCAAAGTTGAAGAGTCCTTCAACATCCAAGCTATTCACGATATTCTCAACCATGGCGCTTTTTCTACCGAGGCTATTGAAAAGTACGATCATAAGCAATTTCCAGGAGCGGTGCCAAGGACATTTATAGGCAGCTTGTTGCTTGCTGCTTTAGCCAAGCCGGTAATATTTGTATCCTCCATTTTTGGCAAAGATTTGTTGCAAGGAGATCAATTGCAACTACAGAGCATTGTTCGCGGGACCTTGGGTCTTGCCAACGCATTGTCGTTGATCAGACTTAGAGATCAACTCAACAAAGTCACTTTTAGAGATAGAGGGAGTAGGATTAAAGGACTAAATGGGTTCTGGTACTCTATTTTGTTGTTGTCCCAGTTCCACTTGATGTATTATCTGTCACGCACATTACCCAACTTTATAGCTTTACCGCTCGTTAATCTTGCATTGAGCAAGTTGGTTGTGGGCGATTTGTCAGGATTGACATGGTTAGCTATGACAGGTGCTATATTCAGAGTAGAAGTGGGTGTATTTGCCGTGGTTATTGCTGTTGTTTCGTCCTTGATATTTGGACAATCAAATATTGTTGCAAATATTGTCTTTTTACTTGCCGGTGCTGTGTTTGGTACAGCTGCTTCGTTTTGCATTGACTCGTACTTTTGGGGCGAACCCCTTGTACCTGAAATCAGCTCCTTCGTTTTCAATATTGTCAATGGTAATGCTTCGGAGTGGGGGGTTGAACCGTGGGGAGCATATTTCAATAAATATCTATTCAAGTTGTTCAGACCCCCAGTAATTCTCATGTTGTCGGCTGTTGGATTTTTGAGTGACCCTGCCGATGACGGAGTTGCCATGACAAATACCAAAGCTGTTCGACACCCTGCAAGAAACTCCTTGCGTATATTGTTCACATCGTCCATCTTGTTTATTGCCATCATGTCCTTCCAGCCGCATAAGGAATGGCGGTTCATCATTTACACTGTGCCTGTGTTTACCCTACAAGCTGCCAATGGATTGAGCAATATCTCCATTAAATGGAGTCTCGGGTTTTCCAACAAGTTGTTGACTTTGATCATTTCCTTCTTGATTTTAGTTAGTACTTTGCTCTCCTTGTATCTGGGGTACATATCCAGTTTCAACTATCCTGGCGGAGAAGCGTTGCAATATGCCAATGACTACGTGTTGGAAAACTTTAGTGGGAAAAATGTGTCCCTTCATATTGATGTTCCTGCTTGTATGACAGGGGTTACCAGGTTTGGTGAACTACACCTCGAAGAGGTAAGGTATGACAAGACTGAGAGTGAGGTTAAATATGAAGATTTTGATTTGGTTATCACCACCGAACCTCTCAGCGATTGGAAGCTTCTACACACAGCCAAAATCTTCAAAAGTTTGGATCCCACCACCATCTTCAAGTTGATACAAACGCAAAGGGCTAATCGCTCCACTGCAGTTGTCCTATTGAAGATTGTGGCTGAAGAGTTCATGAGCGGATCAAATGAAACTTTGTTGAATTTGTTACGATCCACCATTGCTTTAGAGGACTACATTCACATTTATCAAAACCCAACCCATTCGAAGGAGAATCGTATAGATAGTGTATCTTGACTCGCGCATTATTAATCATTAGCTATGTTAAAATTCTAGGTTCCCGTTTTACTTTGCTTGCGGGGGAAAGCCGAACATCATTTTCCTCTCCTGTAGGAAATGAAATAGGCTTAATACGACCCATTCGTTTGGCAGTGGAAATAATGGAAGTGTCATTAAAGGAGTTCAACTGTGATTGACCTTCTATGGGACTCGTAGAGCTGGAAGTGTTTGGACTAAGAAACTCGTTCCCATGAGGACTTTTTTCATCTTTAGGCGGCGATAGGTCAACATTGTAATTTAATTTCACCGGAGAAATGGGCTTGACCTTGTACCGTGGAGATAATTTGGCCCTTCCAAAGCGTTCTCGAAGTTGGGATACTTGTTGATCTCTCATGCGTTGGGATGTTGCCTGCATCTTTGAGGGACTTGGTTCTTTTGATCGAGGGGTTGAAATTCTGATTGGCGAGAATCGTCTCTCAGGTGTAGGAGCTGACAGATCTCCTTTGAGCTGTCTTTGCTGATGAGCTCTGCTTGCGAGAGGGGATGAGTTGCTGACATAAGTCTCGTTAGCGAGTTCCTCTTCTTCCAATCTGAGATTGTGTTTTTGTAACCACAAATGGATAACATTTCTTGCCAATCGCTTATCTGCTCGCTCTTGAAAAGTTTCTAATAGTTGGTGATGTCTCTTCACCCCTTTGCTAAATTTAAAAATCCAATCCTGAGTGCTCTGTCTCAAAAGCGCAAAATTCTTTTGCGCAAGTTGGTCCTCGCCTTGCTCATTTATAGCATCAATCTGTTCAAACCGATCCCTCCATTGTACGAGCATCCGGAACATCAACCCCTCGTCATAAATAGCGACCCTTTCCTCCAATGCATGCACCTCATCTACACGTTTGAACCAATGTAGGAAGAATGTACGAAGTCCAGGAGTGTATGAAAACTCAATGCTTTGTAATTCTTGTTGGTACCAGTGTTGTGCCCTCCAATCAAAGAAATATCTCCGCTTTATCAATGCATTTGAGTAAGCGGTGAATTTTGGAATGCGTGCAACTAATTTGTCCTCCAATGCAGAATCAAACTTATCCTTCCAGATTGCTAAAGTGTGCTTGAGTGTGTGTTTGTCAATAAGCTCGACGTTTTGAAATTCACTTTGCTGTTTCTCAAAACGAGATTCCCACTTGGCGAGGAAGCGTTTTAGGTGCACCCTTTCAGCTTGGATGACTTTTTCTATGAGGGTATACTTTGCAATTCTCCATTGCTTAAGAACAACCTTGGTCAAATAATAGTTTTGAAATGCTACTGCTTCGGCATTTCGCTTCACTGCGGTATCGAACCTGTCTTTCCAGTGCTGGAAGACAGACACCACGAACTCTTTGTTAACGAGATCCTCGCAACGCTTCACCAATGATTGAAGCCTCCATTTCTTAAACGTGTTTTTCAACATGTGTAGTTCTAATGTGGCCAGTAACATGTTAGCATTGCTTTCCATTACCCACCGCTTGAAATATCTTTGAACGAGATTCCTATTCTGAAACGAACGAGCTTCGATCTCCGTGGTGGAGCTCAATTTCCATTTCTCAAAAACAGTCCTCTTCTTTGCAGCGTTGTGATCATACATGATTCTATGTGCCCAATCATCAAGGTGTAGTTGGCACCGCCAATTGTTCAAGACAATGCAAACCATACGACGGTTCTGTTTGTGTTTGAAATCTTTTAATTTAAAGACTATTGTCGCGGACTGTCGCCACTTTCGAAAGAAAATTTCAACTGCAAAGTTGTTCCTTATTGAGTTGAAATGTTGCAAGCTAGAAAGGAGTTGTCCGGTACCGCAACTCGCATTCAATAACTTGTACCAATTGGAAAAGCTTCTCTTGAGAAGCGACTGAGTGCTTGTTCTAACAAAGTCATCACATTTCTCCTCCAACTCAAATTCGATCTGATTATTGCGGCTCGTATTATCCCGCCAGGCATTCATACACTTTCTGCGTAGGTTGTTGGTGTAGGTCCTTTCTGAATCGAGTTCTTGCCCTTTGTGTAGCATAAATATGTCGAGCCATTTGTTGAATCCGCGAGTCAAACTGAATTGTCCTGATATCGCCCGAAATGCCTCTGCTCTCCTCAACTTATTTCTCAACCTCGATATCATCTGCAACTGTAGCTTTTCTTTGTATTGAGATGTGGCAAGCTGATCTCGCAACTCACTCTTCTTTATGGCTGACCTCCATTTTGAAATTATTTGCAATCTCTTGTCTAGCTCCAGGTATCGCCTGTTGATAACTTGTACTTTTTCCAATTTCACCCTCCACAACCGAAATGTACCCTCCTCTAAACGAAGCAATCTTTCAAACTCAAAACAGCTACCACGCATAAGCAAAGTAACTTGCTCCGAGGGGTTTTCACATAGTAGCAATGACTGTAGATATATAAATCGGCGAATAAGATTCCCAAACTCGACCCCCACGTCATCTGTGGAAAAAATCGAATTGACAAGGTTCGGCATTTCCTCCAAAAGCTTGTGATCCTCTCTGGTAGCACTACATATGTTTTGGTCCACAAACTGGATGTAGTGTTTGAATAGATGGGGGAAGCAAGGGTCGACTTCCTTGGTCAAAGGTTCGAGGTCTTTGACAATCTGCGTAAGACGAGGAATTACCGACCTCGGGTCTGCTTGTGCAAGTTCCTTTGCGTTTCTTTCTCCGTTGAACTCTTGCATATACCGCTGGTTCAAATTATTGTGGGTTCCAGGAAGTAGAGGAGAAATGTCAATCTCGTCACCATTCTCAAAATAATTTACATGTTGCTGCTTTTTGAAGGCCTCTACTATTGCCCAGGATACTTTCCAAATGCTCATTGATGGACGTCCGACCAATATTGGCAAGCAAAGACGATAAATCGCCAAAAATGAGGGACTATTGGAGTCAAGTTCTAGCGGGTGGTGAATGTCGACAGATTGAGTAATACTGAAAATTGAGTCTTCATTGTCCTCGAAGTTTTGTGATTCAATAATGTCTGCGAGCACTTGCGTGTCCTCCAATTTATCTTGATCAACATTATTCTTGTAATAGTTCACATCGTAAGAAAGGCACAAACACACATAATTTCGAAGTTTCCATTCCGCATCGTCTCTCATTTCAATAGCTTGGCGCAAGATCCCGGAGAGTCGCTTTGCTATCATGTGGTACTCGGGCTTTATTCGGAGTTGGTTCTCGGGATCGGATACTAGTTGAAGTAAATCGTGGAGTACGTGCTGGTCGGATCGATTCTCTGACTTTAAATGGCTTGCAACATCAGGAAATTCAAGATTTTGTTGCCTTTCTGCGCCACCACGGTAAACAACTGAACACTCCCCAATTGTTTCAATGTTTGTTTGCAAGTTCAATTCGTGACAATCTCCATCCATCGCTAAAATGGCTTTCACAAGGTGTAGTGCAGACTTTACTCTGGTCTCATATTGTACCGCGTCAATCTTGTTAGAATCCTCAAGCTGTTTCAATTGTTTCAACAAATTATGTAGCTCTGCCTTGTATTCCATTTTAAAAGAAACAAACTTGCCTTCATGAGAAAGGTGCTGAAGCTATGTGTATATCGATCTGTTGTAGTAGTAGTAGTAATAGTAGTAGTAGTAGTAGTAGTACCCTGTGCATGATTTGTTTGTTTAGATTTTTCTTTTTCTTTGTGTACCTAAATTTAGACCTGTTCACAAGGCTTTCACTCTTCATCTCCCCCCTCCTCCTGCCAAGAAGGTTATATCTGTATCCAAAGTGCACCCTCATTCAAGCTTACCCAACGCTACTACCGGGGGCCGTATGACGAACAGAAGATCTGCCAGCTACGATTCACAGCGCGTGAAAGTCCCCGGTTCCCAATATGCTCAGTACAATTCAGCTCAGGATTCACTGCAACTGCAGAACACACAAATGAGAAACGTGAAACCTCGAATGGCCTCGGATTCGGTGATTTACGACAAGTACAGTGATCTATCATATTACAAACCACCACAAACTCAGTACCACTCCCTGGGATCAAATTCAGAGAGAGCCAGTTTTGACTCAGTTTATAGCTCAAGCGCAAGCCAATCGTTTCGTACCCCTGTTAGTCAAGAATTCAACCACGGTGGTGGTGGTGGTGGTACTGGTAGTGCCGCCAGCTCTGTACTACCCTATCCAACTCTGGATTTGAACACCATAAGTCCTGTTCCTGAGTCCCCGGAGGCAGAGTCGAGCAAACAAGGAGGGTCTTCCTCTCCGTCAAAATCCATGACTAATAGTTTTACTTCTAACGCTATAGGATCCATAATAGGGAGCTACAACTACAGCCAGAGCTCTTTCGGGCTTGAGAGGAAGTCAACTTCACCTGAATTGATGAAGCAGACCTCGAGTGATTCATACACAAGGATTGGTCTGGAAAATAGTCGGTCCACTATGTCACATCGGCGACAAAGTTCTGATACGTCTACTTTATCAAACATTTCATCAAATGAACAACAAAACAAGAGTAAGCGTTTTGCTAGGTATGCCATGAACACGCAAGCGGATTCAGTAAATCAGCCAAGGAGGTGGGATATCGACAGTGTTATTTCGTGGTTGAAGGAACATCAGTTCAATACATCGTGGCAAGAGACTTTCAAGAATAATGAGATATCAGGAAACCGGTTTTTGGAATTGGAGAATTTTGACAAAAACTCAATGATTTGGAAACAATTTTCAAAATATTTGAAGCTTGATTCTGATGCCAATTCAATTGAACGGTTTATCGAGCTACTACGACATGAAACTGAAAATGAGTCGCTGGGAAAGGATGCCTCTTTGTTATCTGCAATTGCCAAGAATGAAAACAGGAAATCGACGCCAGTGTTTACAAAACACAAGTCCAGCTCGTCTGTGACATCAATAAACTCGGCACCGTTTTCAACTCAGAGACCGGTATCGTTCGTTGATGCGAGATCCAAGGAGCAGCATCCTTCTACTTCAAGTCACCTGCTATTTCGAATAAATAAAAGCGTCTCGAATGAGGGGGACGCAAGGAGAAAGAGTCTGGCTCTTGATGAGAATAAAAGACTTTCGAAATTGGACTTTACAAAAAACGGTAGAATTCTTAATACAATTAGAAAGTACGGTGGAGACAGGGCCGTTGGTATGGTGAAGGCATCTACAGGACGACAAAGCAATCGAAATAGTACAGTACTGATGAACTCTACTCAGCTGTCAGAAAAGCAGGAGTTTGAAAGTCTATCCCCAACATTGATACCTCCAAGACCAACAGCTAGTAGGACATCGATAGATAGTGCAAACTCTGGGAGCTCGGTTCCATCATTTCGAATTGAAAAGTATGATGAGTTGCCATCACCGTTGGATGAGGAATACATGCCGCAAAAGTTTCTGCAAGAAACTGCAAAGACTATCTTGCTTAGTCGTGACAACAGGTCGTTTATTCCGTATTCGTTGGCGAATGACGACGTGGACGACATTAGTTTGCTCAGGCTGAAAATGATTCTGCATTTGGGAATGGTAGATATGGGCACGATAACCATACACTTGACTGATTTCAATGCGACTGAGGGCGGGGCGTTGCCCGATGATTTGTTATACAAGATACTTTGTCAGGACTCAGAATCGATGGCGAAGTTTGTGGTTAGACAGGATATTGGCTCACCAGGGACAACGATTAAAACCATTTCCACGTTTTCGTCGGATTCCAAATCCTTTGAAACTAGTGATGAGCATAGGACATACCCGGAAACCCCACAATATCTATTGCAGACCACTAATGTTGCCAAAGTTGACTATTTGAACTTTAAGGAGCATGCCAATTTGTCGAAAATTTCTGAAAATCCGAAATCTTTATCGAGAGGAACTCAAACTGATATTTCAATTCAACACGAGCAAAAGACAAATGAACCAGAGCCATTTTCAAATGAATTGAGTAGAAATTTTGATCAACTAAGACGCAAATCCAGTCTTCACAATTTCCCATTGAAATTCCCATTTCGAACCAATAGTAAAAAGAAAACTCCCTTGCTCCAGATTGATACAACTGGCATAAGCAGTCTGAGAAACTCATCCATATCTCCTGAATCTGCAGGGGGCTCGTCATTCAAGGTGATTAGAAAAAGCGGTAACGAAATAAATTTTGATGAGAGACGGAAATCGCCATTTGAGAGGAAAGCGCCAAAGTTGATTGCAAATATATATGAATCTTCATTATCTGATTACAAAAGTTCGCCCATTTCAGCAACCACTGTCATGACATTGAGAGATGATCCTAAGGATTCTGTGTTGAAAAAAAGTGTTAGTCAACGGAGTGACCTAAGGGCAACGGCGACGGCGACGGCGACGGCAGCCGCGGCGGCGGCAGCGTCAGACTCTATCAAGGCACGGAGAGCCGCTCCGCCACCTCCGATTTCAGTGGATAAACGATCGCGGATATTACGAGACCGCAATTCTGCGTTGTTCAATGGTCATGCCTTGCATTCCCCTAGCTCGAGCATTAGTAGAGATGCTGATGCGGATAGTGATGATGACTTTTTCGTAAAGCCAATGAGTAGGAAAGGTGTGCTCGGTGATACAAGGGCCCATGACAAGGATGAGGATGAGGATGAAAATGAGAATGAGAATGAGAATGAGGAGGAGGTAGCATCAAGACATTCCGAAGATACTGATTCGGAAAGTGACTTTTTTGCGAAACCAATGAGGAGGCAGCGGACGCTTCAAATGTCAGTTCGGCCGCCCGTTGAGGATCTTTATGATAATTTGGAAATCTATTTCCCTCACACCAATCTCGACAAGCCTATAATTGATGAGGAGACTCCGGCACAGCCAATTAAGGAAAAAACGCCGTCCATATCACGGACTTTTTCAAATGCCAATATATCTCCTGTCAATCCAGAGGAGAGGGAATCTACAAGCAATGCCAGGGTTCGGCGAATGAAGACAATTAGAGGTGTTGCTAATGAGGCACGTCGTAAAGCATTGAAACAAAAGCAGCAATCGCCACCTATTACATTTGCCAATATTTCAAGAGAAAATAGTAAGAGGTTGACAAGATCAAATACCAAGATGTGGGGACAAAAGGTTTTTGAAGTTACGAGTCGTGAAATTGAAAAGGGCGTTGTTAATAAATTCCAAAACAAGAATGGTAGGTATCAGGAATTTGCGTGGATTAAGGGGGAATTGATTGGACGGGGTTCTTTTGGTGATGTATATTTGGGGTTGAATGTGACCACAGGTGAGATGTTGGCGGTGAAGCAGGTTGTCAAGAGTAACAAATTAGATCTTGAAGGAATAATGGCGTTGCACAAGGAGGTTGAGACAATGAAGGACTTGGATCACAAGCATATTGTGCAGTATCTTGGGTATGAGCAAAATAACAACACCTACAGTTTATTTTTGGAGTATGTTGCTGGTGGGTCGATTGCCATGTGTCTTAAATCGTATGGTAGATTTGATGAAACCTTGATTCGAATAATAACCAAGCAAGTGTTGCTTGGGTTGGAGTACCTCCATTCCAACAATATTATTCATCGGGACTTGAAAGCGGACAATTTGTTGTTGGATATTGACGGTACTTGCAAGATTTCTGATTTTGGGATTTCACGAAAAAACAATGACATATATAGCAACGCTAATATGTCGATGAAGGGGACCATATTTTGGATGGCTCCTGAGGTTATTGATAATATGGTGGAGGGGTATAGTGCTAAAGTTGATATTTGGTCCTTGGGATGTGTTGTTTTGGAGATGTTTGCAGGAAAACGTCCTTGGTCGAATGAGGCTGCAATTAGTGTTATTTATAAAGCTGGAAAGGAAAAGAAGGCCCCACCAATACCTAAGGATATTGCACATTTGGTTAGTAAAGAAGCTGAGAATTTCATAAACCGGTGTTTTGTTATAGATCCGGCATTGAGACCAACTGCTGAAGAGTTGTTGAATGATCCGTTTGTTACCACTACGCGAGAGTTCAATTTCGCGTCGACTGAGTTGGGACGACTTATAAAGATTAATAGTAAAGTATATCCAATGTAAATAGAAGAAGGCACGACATATTTTTGGTTATCTATGTACAGTTGTTGTCTGTGGTGCTCACCTTAATCTCAACTCATTGATCCTCAAGACTGTTTGGTATGGCTCAACATTTGTGGTTTTTGTTCTTCTACACCTTGGTTTCTTCTTCACCACTTGATAAAGTGGTTCTCTCGTGATTTCGACAACACTTGCGCGCAATTCGTAGATTGATGGGTCAATTCCGGTTTTTATGTTCAACGTATGAGTTGTGGACCCCAATGTAGTCACGTCATTCAAGTTTAAAACGTCACCAACTTTGACGTTCTTCATCTTGTATGGGAGGTAAATTGTATCTCCCTTGGTGACTAAGTAGGGCATATTGTATAGCCGCATGATAGCATACAAGTCCTTAGATCCATTGGATGATAATTTGAGTGCGGATAAGTTGTGCTGATAGTCTTGTTTTGGGGAGGAGATTGTTGTTGAAAGTGGATTGTGTTGCGGTATGACTCTGGCTGATGAAGCAGAAGCGATTGTGCTTTGGAATCTAGCAGCAGTGATATTGTAGTTGCATATTGGCCGTATTAGTCTCGCCGTTCGACTAAATAGAAGGGACATGATTGTCAAGGGACTTCTGAAGCAGCAGCTAGTTGTTCCTTGGATCTAATATTCAGTTAAAGGGATGAAAAAAATGGAAAAGTTGGAAAAATTTTCTGTGTCGTGAGATAGAGTAATTAGACACAGCGCTACCTTTAACAAAAACGGACTCCTACTACAAGTAGATAATTTTACATAAAAAGTGGCGGCGTTTCAAGTGATAAAAGCAATATTAAGTATCATCTGATGGGTTAGAGTATTAATTGGATAATGGTTTGCGATATCAGGAAAGTAGAGGCGTCCCACACTCTATGAATTTAGCAGCAATGTCTCTTTCGCGTGTTTCTTCGACAGAGAGAGAAAGAGAAAGAGAAAGAGAAAGACTGGAAAAAAAAAAAAAAAAATTTTTTAAAAAGTGAAATTGGTAGCTCTTCAGAAGAAAGAATTTGATTGAGATTGCATTCAACAACAACCAACAATCAATCAATCAATCAATCAAACTTAACTTTCACTAGTTAACCCACACACACACACACACACATACATACATACATACAGACATAGACATCTACACATACTCACATATTCCAATCACAGTTGCCCTCTACCACATAACCAAAAGAAGAGGACAATAGCTGAATCACTTTTTTTTTTTTTCTTTTTCTTTCATTTGCTTCTTCACTTCACAGGAACCCGGCCCGTCGAGATTGTTATCACACGAAGTCGCCTTTCCAATAGCTGCAGAGCAATTCAAAAAGTAAGAATAGTCCCCCTTCACTGCCAAACGCTCGTTAAATGGTTCTACCAATTGGGTCTTATACTTCAAATCAGATCTATTTTTGTACATATTCACCTGTTACGGTCTTTAGAAGCAGGTACATTATTGCACATTGCATCGCACATTAAACATTTTATTTTGGATAGGGTTGCCAAGGTTATTATCAACCCCATATTGATCTAAATCATATTGCATTAAGAGACAGAGGGACATAATGTCGGGATCGTTTTGGAAGTTTAGCAATGGGTTCACATCCCTATCTAATATCACAACTTTACTCGAAAACTACAATCTGAACCAAGAGCAGAATGACTCGCTGTCTGTGGATACAAACAAACTAAAAGACGAGCAGCGTGATGTACTTATCAAGTTGTTGGATGAAAATGACTTGCTACAGGAGCTCTTATCTAATAATCCAATGTTGTTGGAGTTTTTAAGAGACGAACATGTGTTGAGTATGTTGGTGGATATTGTTATATCAAATGATGCGGCAACGGATACTCAAGATGAAAAGAATAAGAAGGGAGAAGAAAACTTTAGTTCAGAGGAAAAAGCTGTGAATGCAACCACATCAATAGATGATCAAGACTCATCCTCATCCGACTCAAAAACCGAGAAAAAGACTCGAAATAACGAGTCTAGTGATGAGCAAAGAAAACAAGGCAAATTCTCCAAAAAAGGCGACGGGGGTGACCTGGACGACCAGGATGAGGAAGAAGGAGAAGAAGAAAAAGAAAATGACGACGACGAAGAAGAAGAAGAAGACGATGATGTTGATGATGATGACGACGACGACGATGATGATGAACTGCCAGAAGAAGTATTCAGACGAAGGGCCACGTTAGCTTCAGAGGTGCTCAGTGCCGATGTTTGGTCTTTGACTGATACGGTTATGGAGTCTACTGAAAACCTTAATAAGTTGTGGGGCGTCTTGGGTTCAAAGAATCCACTTGATATTCACGTATCAACGCATTTTATGAAAATTATGGAGCATTTGCTCGATATGAAGTGTGACGAAATGATCACCTACCTCATAGATAATCAACCCAACTTGGTAGAAAAGTTTATCAACCACTTGTCTAACCCACCATTGATGGATTTCTTGCTAAAATTGATCTCAACTGACAAACCTGACAATTCGACTGGGATAATTGAGTTTTTGCAAAATCAAGATCTAATTTCACATTTAATCAGTGCTTTGGATGTGTCTGATGTTCCAGAAACTGAAAAAGAGAAAAGTGGAGGTGATGGTAAAAACCATGAGTTACTCTTGATTGAGCAAAGCTCGGCGGCTGATTTCCTCAAAGCTTTGATAACCATATCGGCAAACTCGACTGCTGACAATTCCACAATTGGGCCCAACGAACTCACCAGAGAGCTTGTTTCGAAAGAAAAAATGACTAGATTGTGTGATATCATGCTCAAGGGAGGGTACGCTTTGGCAAATGGTGTTGGAATCATTATTGAAATCATCAGAAAGAACAACTCTGATTACGACATTTTACCTGTACTATACATAACTTTGGAAAGTCATCCTCCAACTGGAAGAGATCCAATCTATCTAGGTCACTTGTTGAGAGTCTTTGGAGAACGAATTCTGGACTTTAACAAGTTGTTAATCAAGGAACACACCGATTCAAAGTTGAAAACGCCGTTTGGTGTGATTCAACCCTTGGGATTTGAAAGGTTTAAAATTTGCGAATTGGTGGCTGAGTTGTTGCATTGTTCCAATATGGCATTGTTGAATGACAATAAAGGTTTTGATGTTGTCAAAGAACGTGATGAGTTGAGGGAGAAGATGAAGGAGTACGATCCAATCAGCTTCAAGTATAATGAGGCAATTACGTTACCACGAGAAGACAAACCGGAAGAAAATGAACCCGAAGAAGAGGACAAGCAGCAGAAGAAGAAGAAGAAAAGTGAAACTGACGAAACTGGAGACACTATTAAAGACGATACGATTGATGAATTCAATAAACAGGATGAAACGATAGATGAAGATGAACCTCATGCAAACTCGAATTTGACCGAAGAACAGATCAGAGCAAATCCAGTAGTAGGAGACTTTTTGAAAATCGCGTTATTTGACACACAAATTATTTCCAATATTTTGTCAATGTTTTTCCGTTTCCCTTGGAACAATTTCTTACATAATGTGGTATTTGATGTTGTTCAGCAAGTTTTGAATGGATCAATGGATATTGGGTTCAATAAATTTTTGGCAATCGACTTGTTTCACCTGGCTGACATTACCAACAAGATTATTGAAGGACAGAGACTATGTAATGATTACGAAACTAGTCATAATGGGTTACGATTGGGATTTATGGGTCATTTGACCTTGATTGCCGAAGAAGTTGTCAAGTTTGTGCAGTTGTTTCCATCAAACACGTTGAGTGAATATATTAATGAGAAAATTGAGAGTGATGTATGGGACGATTATGTTAGCAATGTATTGTATGACACTCGGGAAAAGTATAATGCCATTTTGGGAGGAAATGAAGATGAAGATGATAGGGATGACGAAGAGGACAACACGACATTTGAAGAAGGGTTGGGTGAGATTATCGAAGAAGTCAAAACGGGCTTGGTTTTCCAGGATGATGAGGAAAGGGAAGTGGAAGAAGCTCACGACGAAAACGCCGGTGATGATCGTCATGAAAATGAGAAGGAGAAAAGTGGCAAAAGTGGAGGAACCAAAAGCAAGAAGGATTTGTTGGACAGTGACGAATCTGAATCTGATGAAGATGATCATTTCTCGAATTACATGTCACAACAACTTGCCAATACCTCAAATAATGCAAACCAGGAGCATGAGGAGAGTTCGAGTGAGGAAGAAGAGGATGACGACAAACACGTTACACATGAAGATGACGGTGATGACTATATAGATCCTAATGACGATGGAATGTCGTACAAAAAATCCAATCCATTGTATGACAGCTCGGGGGAGTTGAAGAATGCTGCTGCTCGTCGCAAGTTTGACGACGATGATGATGAAGATGAAGATTTAAGCAATTCCAGCTCCGATGAGGAAGAGGAGGGGGAAGATGTTGATGCTGAAGCTTCGGAATTGACGAGATCTGCAAGCAAGAACTAAGCAGTATTTTAATACCCCCTCCTTCACCTTCTTCCACGCCCCCCCCTTGCTAACAATGATGACTTGAATTTTTGTGTACAAAGAAACGATAATGCATTGAAATGTTTTTTTTTCTTTTCTGATATAGAACTTTATTCTTATTCTACTTTAATTACGAACCAGTTGTATATATTAATGGACTGTTGCCTTGAAATTGGCTCTTCCTTCCCTTTCTAGTGGTGGTACTTGTTGCATTATTGGGTTGCCATCACCATTGACGGCGATGCCGTTTTCTGATTTGGCATGATCTTCCTCCGAGGGTGGTACTCCTCCCATTAATCCTTTACTCATTGCGAATCCAGATGATCTTTCACCAACTCCGCCGTCGTAAAATTCGTCTTCTATGGGATGCATCAAGACGGTGTTTTTGTTTGTGATGGTTATTAGTGTGTTGGTTGGTACACACAACCAGTCACCTCGTTCAAAAGTTAGTGGCTCACTGGCAACGAAAATGACATCCTGTGATCGATTCAACCTTTCCATTTTGAAAAGGCCCGGTTGGTATTCAAAGAATTTCGACCCGGTGCTGAAATGTAGCGATGCCGCTTCATCTGTCTTTGAGGTGATGTATCTGCTCACGACAATAGACTCGCCGTCAGTAGCAGCAAAATTCAACAAAGACGGTTCCGAAGTTACTTCAGTTTGCCAGTTCTTAATCAACTCAATAGTCTTTAGAATGGCTCCTTTTAAAATCGTATGAGAAAATTTCGTATCTCTTGACAGCGGATCATATCCCATTTTGTCTAATGTATCAAGAAACAAGGCGAAGCAACACTCTGAGTCGGTAGATCCTTGTATAAAGAGGAAGTACTTATCATCCAAATGGTTTATAAGCTTCTTTTTAATCAAGTTGAAGCACGAAATACCGCCATTATGCATAAACATCAACTTGCCATAACTGAATGGGTGGCAATTTGTTTCCGATAACACACCTTGTGTAGAAGCACGCACATGGGCAAACACCAACTCTGACTCAGTGCATTGAGACAAGTTGTTCAAGTTAACGTTGTTCCATGCTGGTGTGATGGCTTTGAAGATGCATGGCTCGTTGTGCTCGGTGTAGTACCCTACACCAAATCCATCACCGTTGATGGGGTTGCGCATGTCTAATCGTAGTCTCGAGTCGAATGACTGGTTGATTATGGAGTGAGCTGGTTTGGTCAATAGGTCTGATAGAACCATCAGCTCTCTTCCTTTGAATATCATGAACCTGCACATGGGTTTTTAATAGTGGGAGGTTTGGTGGATCTGAGGTGCCACAGTTTACATTTTTGTTTGATAATTTTTCTGTCAGTTAATTCGGGTCTGCAATGGATTATGCGAGATTTTTTTTTTGACTGAGAAAGGGAAGAGGGGGGTCTCTTTCTGTATGAGCAGAGAATAGTTCCTATACTCGGGATGTAAGCTCTATCCTACATTCCAACTAAGACACCTATGTTTTCTTTGTTTGAACCAAAAGAACATTTTGTGCTGAGATTACTGCAAAAATTACAAAAAAACTCTCAATCCGACGTAAGGAAACCGAACAAGACATTATAGAGCTGCAGATTGTTTCTGGTATTCCAGTCTGCCTGATATATCTCTAACAATATGCCCTTCGCTTCCACCCTCCCAATAGAGTGATGATCAACCACCCAGACTACAAATGTGAACATGGTAGCATCCCCTCGCTCCCGCATGGCAAGATTGCTCATGACACAAAATCCACTTCCCCTAAATTCCTTCCATTCATTTCCATTCACCATACAAAAAGAAGGCGGACCAGCCCATTCTGCATTTGAATTTTAGACAAATACCAAAAGAATTCCAATTGAATATCAGAGAAAAAGGGATCTTTGCCAGTTAAATCACCTCGATACTGTTTGTTTCTTTCTAAGCTACTAAATTTCAGTTTTACCGCCAAATCGTTCACCCTCTCCCCCAGATAATGTCACTTTTCAGAACATTGCAATCGTCACCAGCAACCGTGACTCTTTTCCACAATAACAAAATCCCCTTGTCAAACGAATTGTACAAGATCTTGAACAAAACCTACGACTCATTGCCACAAAAGCCAAAGTATGACTTTCAAATTGACTTGATGCAAAACAAGATGCCCACCTATGAGCAGTATCAGATCTTTGTCAACAAGTTTCTCAAATCTGAGCAAGCCAAAAAGACATTGCATGATAGCTTCCCCTTCTTGAACGAGAGACTGATTGATTTGCTTGACTCTCATGGAAAGAAAGTGACTATCAAGGGAATTGAATGGTCAAACAAGGTGTTTTCTCAATCAGAGTATCAAAAGATTTACGATACTTTTAACAAGTTGGTGGAGAATGAACAGGACCACTCGGTTGAGACTAATCCAAGTCAGATTTTCAAAGCTCCCTTGGTTGTCGATTGGGACCAAGACTTGTTAGCTGGAGATCAAGAAACATTGAAGGCTTTATTGGCCAAGTATATCGATCAATAAGTTAAATAGATGAAACAAGGAGAAGATAAATAAAAAAAAAAAAAAAAAAATAAAACATTAAATTGGACGTACTATACTTTATCAAAACAGCCATGGCTAGACTGTACCTACTCCTCTACAATGGAGCTTCTGCACTGCTCTGGGCATATATCCTATACCGCTGCCTGATTGACATTTCCCATGGCTACTACCTGTTCCACCCTGGACACGGCACTCCCCACAAATTTATGATTGCAACCCAATTATTCAATTCGTCATTTGAGTTTCTCCACTCGGTTCTCGGATTGGTGCCCACGCCAATACCAACATTGCTTCTCCAATCATTTGCAAGGTTGGTCATATTGGTAGGGATTTGTTTTGTTATCCCCGAATCCCCAGCCAACTACAACATATATACATTTGCCGGGTTGACGTTGGCATGGTCTATAACAGAGATTATCAGATATGGATTCTATGTACTCAAATTGGGTAAGTTCCCAGTGCCTTATTTCGTCCTCTGGTTGCGTTACTCGGCATTCTTTGTCTTGTATCCTTTGGGGCTTGTTTGTGAAAGTGCTACAGTGTACAATTCCTACCAGGTGGTTGCAACTAGGTTGCCAGGATATTCCAAATTTTTAAAGTACGCTTTGCCATTGTACCTTCCGGGATTCTTGTACTTGTACAGTTATATGATCAAACAGCGGAGAAAGGTGTTGACCAGAGAGAAGCAAAAGTTGATCTAGAAGTGGATACCGTGTTTAACAAACGTAAGAGCGTTAAAGATCTTATATACCCAACAAAAAAAACAAAAAAAATATAATATAAAAATATAAAAAATAAAATAAAGTAAAATACATCTCTGATATCTTTTATTTCTTCACACCAATGACAGAACCTAATCGATACCTCGTTGCATACAATTCAATCTCAGCTTCCTTATGGTCCATTGTGCTTTTCAACACAATTTTCCTTTCTTTAACTTTGGGACAGCCGTTTGTTTTCACCAAGACCAACCTAGTCACCACCGGAATCCAATCGTTGGCTGTACTTGAAATTGTCAATGCGGCAATTGGTTTGGTGAAGTCGCCTTTGTTTACCACTGTCACACAAGTGTTTTCAAGATTGTTGATTGTTTGGGGGATCCACCAGTATTTGCCAGACTCACCAGCTAACTTCCATTGGACATACATCACATTGTGCTTGAGTTGGTCAATCACCGAGATTATTAGATACTCATACTATGCTCAACATTTGAGAAATGACGTTCCTCATTGGTTGACGTGGTTACGTTACACCACTTTTTACGTTTTGTATCCAACAGGGGTATTTAGCGAAGTTTATCAAATTATCTTGTCGCTTGATGATGCTGGGTTATACTATGGCTGGTTTTTGAAGGCGATTTTGGTAACATACATTCCTGGCTTTTACATGCTCTACACATACATGATCAAACAGAGAAAGAAGGTTCTTGGACCTCAAAAGGTAAAAAAGAATTGAAAATAAGTCTATGTACCCTTCAGCACGCGTTTCATAATTTCAGACAATTCATTCAAAACTTGGGTCAAGGGACTCATGTTGAATGACGAATCTTGGGTCATCATTCGCCTCATGTACAAAGTAGCCACCGAGTTCTCTATTCTCGTCACTGAATTCAACAATTCCTGTATATTTGGGTCAACAAGTCTCTGGTTCTGTTTAAAGCCCTCTTTGATGTAGGTTCCTCCATTCATAAACGACAATAAATTTTCCAAACGCAACGATATGTTGTTGATTGCAGTGATGCAATCAACAGGAATGGTGCCAATCACTCTAGTGCTGTGCTGCTCATCTGCATCCAATCTCTTTTGGAAAATTTCAAACCTCAACTTGAGCCTGCTTGAATAGACCAAGGTGATCAATTCCGGAGTTTCCAACCCCTTTAGCTTTCGTTCCCCAATTTTGTAATAATTCGATCCAAGTTCCTCAATTGCAGTCAACTCTCTTTCAATGATGGTTCCTGCATTGTCGTTTCCTTGGTACGCATCACTAATTGTTTTTACATTGTTCTTTATATCCTCATGGATAAGTGTCAATGCTCTCATCTCGTCGAGAAAGTTTGAGCTGACTGCAATTTGACCACCATCAGCAATCGCACTAATACGAGAGGCTCGGTTCACCATGGGACCAAAGTAGTCCATTCTTCCAGTAACCACATCTGGCTCGCACACAGGAGAGCCCCAGTGTATACCCATACGCACAGATAATCCGCGATATATCACGTTTCCTGCACCATCAGTAACCTCGCAACATTGATCCGTTTCGAGAATCTCTGTTGGCCAATCGGCAATCAACAAATTCTGTTGCACGTTGAAACACCATAGCAAAGCAGAGGTCGGCGAAGGGAAAGCAACCATAAAGGCGTCACCTTCGGTTTTAACCTCATATCCACCCACTATTCTCAATTGACGTCTCATGATGGAGTTGTGGGTCTTGATAGCCGATCTCATTGGTGCCGGCTATGAGTCCCAAAGTAAAGTGGAGTTTTTAATATCTGTAAACACCAATGCCAACTCGCCAACAGGGGGGTCAATTTCACTCTCCAATCTACGAAGCGTTGAATCGCCCCCAACTTGTCTGTCTCTTCTCCTTTTGAAGAAATCAGACTCGCGACCAAGATTATTGTACAAGGCATTCAGTTTTGTCTTTTCTCCAAATGTCAACACAATAACCGTGATTTTGTCCGAAGCCCCATAGCATATAGCAAAGTCACGCAA
The DNA here is from genome assembly GCF_024610275.1 of Lodderomyces theae. Lineage (NCBI taxonomy): Eukaryota > Fungi > Ascomycota > Pichiomycetes > Serinales > Debaryomycetaceae > Lodderomyces > Lodderomyces theae. The sequence goes on along the minus strand of NW_026261364.1, from coordinate 8,050 downwards.
TTTCTGTGCAGCAACCATTGGATCATTTTTTTCTTGACGTATAATGTCAACTGCTAGCTCGTAGGAGATATAATCCCACAACACCTTTGTGGCAATGACCAACAAGTCATCAGCGGGCGTCAATGTCAATTCACTTACATCAGGGCCAGAATGCGTATGGGGCAAGTAAGAGAAATACCCGGCACCACGGGATACAGGCAAGTCTCCATCCAAATCTCCGCTTCCCGAAACATAACCACCAGAAGCCCTGATTCTTTCGAATTCTTCACGGTTTGTTGGTTTGTGGGCCGTTGTTAATACACGGAAATTACCATTGTTTTGACAGAGCAAACTCTCAATGTCTCCAATGTTTGCACAGTAGAGCTTCTTGTTTTTGATGTAGATGACAGTTGCAGACGCTCCGCTTCTTGCATCGTCAATCAAGTTCAACTCGCTTTGTTCCTTGGTGTACTGTGGACCGGGAGTAAATGTGTGGCTTTTTTTAGCCAACAAGATCCCATTTATCTCCTTGTTGAATGCTAAAAAGGCTCTTCTAAGAGCAGTATTGATTTTGTCTGGATCGTCGTTGATTTTTGCCAACTCATCGGTCACACTTTTTGTAATCATATTTCTTGCAATTAAGGAAATTCTATGACCTTGGTTGGGGGCACCATGCTTACCATCAAAGGAACATACAAGCACCTCATCCTCATTGCCTCTGAATTTTTGAATAAATAGATCGCGGTTTGAAATAAAGTCTCTTTGTCCCATGGTGTCACTCACACCGTATCCTATATTGTCCAATTCCGACGCCGTGGTTCGTATCCTCTTGTCGACAGCTTGTTCTGGTACCGAGGTTGTAGTCAATGTAACATCAATCAATCCCAACACTTTCAACTGGTCTAGTACCAACAAACTATCAAAATCTTCACCGGTTTCGGGATTTTTGACATGGCTTTGTTTGATTTCAAACCTCTTGTTTCCGGAAAAGTTCAAGTATTTCAAGTTTTTGTTCCAATGCCAGTTCCAGTCGTATGGCCAGTTGGATATATTGTATTTCAACTGGTTTGAACCCACGTCCAAATGTTGCAAATTGGTCAATTTGCTCAACTCTGCAGGAAGGGAGACCAACTTGTTGTTGTTGATATAAAGGAGCTTCAAAGTTTTTAATTGCTCTATATCATCTGCAGGAAGCGTGGTCAAATCATTACCAGACAAGTATAACTCATTTAACCGTCTCATTCGGGAAATCGACCCTTCTGGAATCTCAATCAAGTCGTTGTACGACATGTTTAATGATTTCAATCCAACCAAGAAAGATATGGCGTCAAAGCAATCGTCATTAAGCCTATTATCGGAAATTGTCAAAACCGATAACGTGTCGGCGATGGAATCCGACGCTGGCAACTCTCCAAAATCGTTGGATGATGATATACGTTTGGCAATGGCAAATGGGGGCTTGGGAAAGGAGGTTAGGTTATTACTAGCCACATTCAATACAGCCAATGAGCGCATGTTCCAAATCTCGTCCGGCAAGGTTTGGATGCTATTGGAATGGAGATTCAAGTATTGTAAGTTGAACAAGTTTCCTATTGACAACGGGACTGCTTGCAAGTTGTTTGAGTAGATGGAAAGGTATGATAATCTTGTCAACTGGCCCAATTCTTGTGGGAGGTTTACCAAATGGTTTTTGTCAAGAACCAATTTCTCAATATTTGGAATTTTGTCAACAAATTCTGGGGGGATCGCGGTAATCTTTGCCCTGGATAAGTCCAAAATGTTGAGCATTTGCAATTGGTTAACAAACTTTAACTCTGTGATTGGGTTTTTATCAAAATGGAGAAGTCTTAGGTTCTCCATACGATCACAAAATGCAGAAATCGCGTTTCTTGATGCATACAAGACCTCGAGATTTGGCAACTCTCCCAACACATCCACGTTTGCAATTTGATTGTAACGGATGTCCAACCTCTTTAGAGAGTGTAGTTCGGCAATAAAACCAGGTAAAGCCTTGTCTAGCTTATTTGTGCACAAGTTCAACTTCTGCAAGCTTTTGAGGTTGACGATTGTTTCAGGTAAATACGAGAGATCGTTGTACGACAAGTCCAACTCAATCAATTTGTCCAAATTATTGACTGCCTCCGGGTACTGATTAAAGTAATTTGATGACAAATTGAGATAAACCAAGTTTTTTAGCTCGCCAAATGACTTTGGAAGCAGAGTTAACTGGTTTGAGTTTAGCTTCAAGTGGGTCAAGTGGTCAAGGCAGTTGATTCTTACCGGCAAATCGTCTAAAAAGTTCATCTCGAGATTCAATTGGGTGAGTCCAGTTGCTTCAAGAAGATTGGTGGGAAATTTTGAACATCCGTTGCGAGAAAAATTGACACTCGTCAAGTTGGTACACGATTGGATAAAGTCTAGTGGTATGTAAATGGACGGGTTTTCCGAAACATTCAACTTTTCAATCTCGTAGGTGTGTTGGTGGAATATGATTGGAATGTTTTTGAGATTCAAGGAGGATATATTGACATCCACGTAATTTTTTGACAACAAAGCTTCCTCCTCGTGCGTTAAGCTCCTTAGGTATATGTTTTCCACCACAAATTTGCACACAAACGACATGTCGCCTCTGCCAATAATCCTTAAGTTGTCTTCCTCGGTATATCCGCTCAAAAGAAGTAAGCCAGTTTGTATCTTGATTGGTTTTTCAAAGCTCTCCAAGACTTTGACACTGTTTCCTATGTGTACGGATAACTGATAGTTTGATGCTGATTCCAAGAAAAACTTTTTCTGTACAATTGCCAAAAGTTCTGTAGTGGATGTTTCTAGCGGACACAATATGGTTGTAAATGTATTGTCTTCCTTGAATATTCGTATAATATGACTAGGGTGTGGGTCCATTGATTTCGACACGTGCGATCCTTGTCTAGTGCCGTATAGTACAGGTAACAGCTTTTCCACAAAATCTGGCTCATTAAACTCTTCTGGAACCTCCTCTATCTTGGAAGCCTTTACATCCCAACTATCGGGAGCCTTCCAATTCTGTTTAGGTGCAGTAGTTTCATCCGTTTTCACGATATCCCTCATTTCATCCAAATTCAAGTCCAAGGACATCATATTGTCTGTTGGCGCTAAGGAGTGTAGTGACGTTACTGATTGGTCTCTATGAGACACGTCTGACGGAGACGGCGTTGAATAAAGGTCGTGTTTCAGTTTCAATGGAGTTACCGGGTGATCTGGCTGAGACATTTGCAATTGGTTTGGCAGTACTGTGGAGATATGATGCGGATGGTAATCCAAAGATAAAGATGGAAGTCTGAATTTATGCTTTGAGTGACTTGAAGATGCTGATGAATTGCTTTTGCGTTTGGGGTGATGTTCTTGATTGAGAAGTTGTTCTTCTGAAACAATTGAATTGGCTCGAGAGGAGTTGCCAGAATGGGTGGGGGAGACTGATGCGTCTGATGATGTAAGCAATTGTTCCTTTTTGGAATCGTCGTCGTCATCGTGTTGCTCATCGTCATCCCCACCGCTCTCTTTTCTGGAATATATCAATTTGTTGAACAATGAGCTGCTCTTTTTCTTGAATTTTGGTTTTATCGGGTGGAGCAAGGGGGGCACATTGCTACTATTGTTTGGTCTTCTATTTGCATGAAAACCACGATAGTTTTCAAGGTTGTTAGGGTTTGTCATTGGATGGAGGAGACACGGTGATTGGGAGTGATTGGGAGTGGGGTGTTCCTTATGCTACCGTCTGTTGGCTCCAACAATTTTTTTTTTTTTTTTTCTTATTTCTTTGATGAATGTCGCAAAAAATGATTAGTTTTGGAGTGTCGTGGAAATAGTAAAACTGATGCGACATTGAGTGAGAGAAAAAGAGTGAGACGGTGAGTTAGGTCCAGCTATGGATGCAGTACAGTGGGTGGAGTGGGGATGGTGGAAAGTTGAAAAGGGCTAGAGTATGTGAATGGGTAAGGTAGTGGGGACAGTACAGGCTGAGCACAGACGCGCTGTGGCCCCCTTTCCTTTCGCTGATGGTCCATTACAGTTTCATAGTATGAAGTTATTTTGTGATTCACAGGGTCCGGGTCCAGTGGGTGTCACAGTGATGCTTGCATGCATGCACCAGCAACATGTTTGATCAAGCACTCTTTTGGTCTCATATGCACACTGAGTAAACGCCTTGTATTGAATAGCACCCGCCCCGTGTTCACTGCAACTTTCAATCGACTATTGTTGAAGAAATTTAGGAAGTGTTGCATTTGAAATTGGCATTACTTCAACCACACTTGAAATTTGTGAAAATTTTCATCCTACAGTGAAACTCTTGTATGTTTGTCTATCGTATTGTGATGGGTATAGTATGACAGGTCGAACAAGCAAGATAGTACTGCAGTCTCTACAATGTCTGCAGTATGTAGTGATAAGGTTTGCGCTTTTGAAGATTATCGGTTGAGATTAGCCACCCACCCACTCAGATGGAAGGAAGACAGTAGTTATGAGCGTTTACTCTTTTGTGTAATTTAATTTAATTTAATTTACCTTATTTTTTTTTTTTTTTTTTTTTTTTTTTTTTGCTCTCTCGTCTAACCGAAGATTTCAACAATTTCATCATTTTCATCTGTCACTCAATCATACTTACAGGAAACTTGTATCAACTGCTTCTTGCCAAGTCATTGTACTCATATGCAAGCCATGTCTGACTCGTCACGAACTATCAACCACAAGTTGAATGAAATTTTGAGCAAGAGTATGTCTTTTATCGTGAGAATCTAATGCTTTATTGTACGCGAATACTAACTATCTCCAGACAATATCAATAAACTGCACCTAGACGAATCAACCGCTTTGAATTATGCCACAGTTCTCAAGTCAAACATTTTGGGCAAGGACAAGCAAGAGAAGGTCAACTCAATAGTTGTGTTGGCCAAGCTTTTGGATTGCATTATTGGTAGTGATGCAGTGTCTGACGAATTTGTCAATGTGTTGGATCACCAACTATTCCGCAGCTTATTTTCAATCATTAGTGTCAATATGTCATCGGAAACGTACAAGGCTATCTTGAAGGTTGCTGCCGTCCACATCTCGGGCGCGATTTTTAGGTCCAAGGACACTTCAATTGTGATGTTCTTGCCATTGTACGAAACATTGATTGAGTATTTGGATGTGATTGATATTATGACCACCAAGTTACTACTCCAAGACAACAAGATCATATTGAACTCGATAAAATTGGTCACCGATCTCATCAACAGGGCCTTGAGGTACAATTACGCCGGTATCATCACTTTATCCGGTAGATTGAAGCATGTCATGTTTTTCTGCACCATTGACAGTTTAGTTGAGTTGACAGAAGACAAGCTCACCTTGGAGGCAATTGAGAAGCTAAAGGTTGCCTACTACAACTTGAACGTTCACCTCAGTAAGATCCATTTTGATTTATCAATTCCTGCACACCAAATCATGTTGAACAATTTGTTTATTTTTTTGGAGGTCTCACTTAACGAATATGGTTCACCTGCAACCACTTCCGAGTATGTCAAGGCAGGCTTTACCGAAAATCCACGTGAATTTATTGTCCAGAACTTCTCAATCTTGCTTGCCATGGACTTGAAAATATTTTTAAAGGATCCAAATTTCACATTTAAAAAGAGGTTCCACGAGGAGTTGATGATGAGCGAGCACTCAAGGACGTTTCCGTTGTCCTTGTTCATTGCAAAGACGTCAAAGATGTGGATTGATATTTTCGAGCAAAGACAAAAATACCCCAACATTGTCAACTCGATTTTGAACTGGGAACTAATGATTTACTACACCATGAATAATTGTCTCATTCTTTGGCAGGAGACAAAATCACAAAACAACCAAGTTGACATTGACAAGATTTTGCAACTATTGGAATCCTACATTGACTCTTTTGAAGAGCAATTGGGTGGCACAAAGACCATTGAGGAATGTCTTGACATCACTTCCACAAGATCTGGAGACGACATGAGACACAACCAAGCTTTGAAGATCAGCAAAGAATTTACTGACAAGTGGAACCCACGACTTGTTGAATTCAATCAGCAACTTTCCAAAGAGGTGGCGCAATTGGTGTCTGAACAAAGAGTGGTGCAGTTATTGAAAGGATCTTGGGTGTTTACAGAATCGTTTGGAGAAGCGCTCTTCAGTTCTAGAAAGAACCCTTTGTCGTCGAAATACTACTACATTGTGTTGTCGCCCAATAGGAAATGGATATACTTTAAAGACTACAGTGAAAAGCCGAGCACCAAACCAAGCATTGAGGAGTTGGAACAGAGTGGTGGTATCAGATTGAGTGATGTGCATGACTTGAAATCGATCAAAATTGGTGAATCGATTGGGGAGAAGGAAAAGCAAAACAACTCCATGTTGATTTCGATCAAAGGTACCATTTCGTATGAAAAGATTACAATACTAGGGGCAAACAAAACCAAGTTGCTTTCATTTTACACTGACTCCGAAGTGAATCGATTTGTCTGGTTGGATGGGTTGAAAATGTTGAAGGGAATAAAGTCGTTGTCGGAGGAGACTCAAAAGCAAATTGCCTCTTTGATTGAGATTAGAAGGAACACGCAGTCGTTGTCGTTGGAGGGAGCAGCCGTGGAAAGTGACGACGATGATGAAGAGTTTTACGACTATGACGAGTTAAGCGCTCTCGCTGCGAGTGTATAGAATATGCGCTGGTAACTTGTTAAATCTGACAAACAATAGTCACAAATAATAAAAGGCACTCCCCATAGACTGGGTTTGATTTATATGATGAAAGACATGGCTACCTCTAAAATATGTTGACGTGGAATAATGCCACTTTTTCCTTTTTGCGACTTGACATGTAATGTCGCGACAAACAATCAGTAAAACCACAGGTAGTTGTTTCCTAAACGTACAGCTTTGCAAGTAGCAACAGAATGACATCCGCTAGTCATCAAAGCAATGCAGCTTTCGGACTTACCAGCTGAATTGGTTTTGCAAGCACTCCCAGTGAGGGAGTGTCTCCTAAATTGGCCGAGCGATATAGTGATTATGTGTTTGGATTTGTTGTCACAGGTTGAGCTGTTTGAATTAATGGCAGAGGTGGCTTATGGAAGCAACGCGTACAAAGATGCTAGAAGAGGGGATAGCGAAGTCCCCTGGGCTGAGGTACGATGCAATGTTGCTATCTTTGCACGGAGGTTTGCGAACAAAATTTATATCACCATTGGAAACCGCCTTCCATCAAGATTGTACAAAAAGTACATCATTTTCGACCTTGAGGTTGTGAAGGATTTGGCTGCCCAATATTATTTCCTTACGGCAGTATTGCAAATCTGGACGGGTGATGAATATCTGCATCAATATGTGATGTTGCCATACTTTTCGTTCAAGGATCCGTATCCTTACCTGACATTGCGTGTTATCTCCACGCCAGATCCAGAACCCATGCTCAATTGTGGACTATTCAACATAGTTACAGTCAATGCTTTCCAAGTGCTACGAGATCTGTCGATTTGGATGTGGAGTGACAAATTGTGGTCTATTCACACTGTTGAGGTTTGCATGTCAGTGGAGAAATACAAGGAAATTTTTGATTTTACAACAAAGACACGTAATTTGTCATTGGTGGGGAAGCCAGCGCCCATTGATTTGAGAGTTTACATAACAGGGCAAACAATGTCTTCAGGCTTGAGTACTGTTTCAGCTTTCTACATATTTGCAGCGTTCAAGCTTGTTAGAGTAAGAAATTTTTCACTACAATGTAGTGTAAATAACGCAGAATTGACATATCTTGATTTTGTTTTAAACCAAATGCCACTGCTCACATATCTTAATGTCAGTTTTGGGAATTTGGACTTTGCTTGGATTCCAAGGGTGATCGGTTGGCGAGAGTGTTGTGTGCAAGTGACAATTGACAGGGCCTTCTACGAATCGAGACAAGATCAGTGTGATCGAAAATTGTGGGATACATATGTTTTTGATAACGTGGTTATTTTAATGTATGCAACGAGTTGCTACACTAAGGTTCCATTTGCCACCAAATATCCAGAAAGGGAACCCTGCAGCTTATTCA
>NW_026261363.1:0-9996 GCF_024610275.1 Lodderomyces theae | reverse complement strand
CAAAGAGTTGGGTATTTAGTTACTCTTTATTTGACAAAGTTTTTATGTAGTTATGTTTTGAATTCGGAAAAGTTTGTGTGAATAGCAGAGTATTGCCCTGTTGGAATGGCTATTGTAATGTAAGCTCTACACAATCTCTATTACAAAGCACTCTCAGTTCAGATGAAACGCGTCCCGACGCAAACAAAAAATTTAACGCGAGAGCACACACACACACACTGAAGCAGACTGCAACTTTTTTTTTTCTTCGCTTCTCACCTTCTTCTTCTTCTTCTTCTTCTTCTTCTTCTTCTTGACTTGCTTTCAACACATCGTAGTCATTTGCAACCACCAGTTTGCTAGCTAGCAGAACAAGGGTGCCGAAATGAGCTGGAACTCGAATGGAGAAAAGTTTAATGGAACTCGCAATGGCTCTGTTTCCGCCACTCCTCAAAAGGAAAACTACGTTCAAGTACCATCCTCATCTCCAATAATTATAAAGTCATCTCCATCTGATGAAGTTGAACGTGCAGCGCAACCAAGTTTCAATAGCAAGATTGACGAGCAGAAACAGATTGAGATTGAAAAGAAACGTCAAAAGATTCGTGAACATAAGGATTTTCCTCTTATCAGGAAAAGATTTTACTACCTAAGTGAGAGTGATATTTTCAAAGGTTTTGTAAAAGGCAAGGGAATCGTACGTGATGTAACTAAATGGTTGGAAGATAATTATAGTTATAGTGACTATTTGAAGAAACAAAAAGCCGAGAGAGAAGCAAGACTAAAACAGGAGGAATCGATGAGACAGAAGGTTAGAGAAGATCGATTGAAAAGAGAGTACGAGGCAGGGTTAGGCCAAAAGAGTGAACAAGTAGAGCAAGGTGAAAAAGTTGGCACAGTATATGATGACGAGGACGAATCTCCAGTTAAAATGAAGGGCAAAGCTCGCGTGAAAATTGAGGCAACCTCCCCGTCCAAGGACGACCAGCTGTCAACGAAGGTCGAAATCAAGACAAGACAATCATTACTCAACAAGTACAAAAGCCAAGGTCCTAAACAAACCACCCTCGAAAGATTTGGAAGACTAGGCTCTTTATCAAATGATGTGACAAAGAAACGGAAGTTGGTCAAGGGATCATTATTCGATAGGTCACATTCACCCAGTTCTGCATCGGTGTCTCCGGTTCCAGCTCCAAGCTCCTTAAGTGCCAAGTTTAGCTTTGACAATAACAACAACAGCACATCTAGCCTACATAGCAGCGAGACGTCCTCTCAAGTTGATGAATTGGAGGAGCTGGAGAGAAGAATTGCGGAAAACCTTAAATTGGCCAAACTTCGAAAGCAGCAGTTACTGAGTCGCCAACAAGTTCGAGGAAGCAACAAGCAAAATGCGATCGAAATAAGTGACGATGAGGATATACTAGGAGATGACGATGCTAGCGACTCCATGTCGGACGAGGATCTAGACATGAATGATGAGGAAGGGCTCACCACAATAGATGCCAAGATCCTTGAATTCATTAACAACGCACCAATTGAGGACTTGGTTGATATATCAAATATTGAACCAGAAACTGCAGAACTCGTGATCAAGTCTCGCCCGTATCAAACCATCTACGATATATCAGAGAATGATTTCAGCCAAGACGAATCCAAGAAGAACAGTCGAAAGAAAAAGATGGGAATGAGAATAATTGAACAAACTGAATCTAGTTTGAAAGGTTACAAAGCAATAGACTCCTTGGTCAAGAAATGTGCAGAGTATGGTGACGTAATCTCTTCACAGATGAAGAAATGGGGTGTTTCGGAAACGGGCGAAAATGGAGAACTTGATACGGTTGATTTGGATCCTGTTCTGGATGATGAGATAAAGGATACTGAGGAAGAAGATGGACAGGGTGATGACGACGATGACGAAGTCGTTGTTGTAAAGAAGAAAGGGTTGAGATATATCAAACACAAGCCAGCGTTACTAGACGAACAGATCACATTGAACAATTATCAGCAAGTAGGACTCAACTGGATTAACTTGCTTTATCATCACAAGCTTTCTTGCATTCTTGCCGATGAAATGGGTTTAGGAAAAACGTGTCAGGTTATTGCGTTTATGGCGCATTTAAAGCAAGCTGGTGAACAAGGTCCTCATTTGGTGGTGGTTCCTGCTTCCACCATTGAAAATTGGATTCGTGAGTTCAACAAATTCTGTCCCGATATCAAAGTTCAAGCTTACTACGGTTCACAAAGTGAAAGAGAGGAATTACGATACGAGTTGCAAGATGCTGATTTTGATGTATTAGTAACCACTTATTCCTTAGCGTGTGGGTCTCCTCAAGATGCCAAGTTTTTGAAGCATCAAAATTTCAATGTTGTTGTATATGACGAAGGGCATTTGTTGAAAAACTCACAATCAGAACGTTACACCAAGTTGATGAAACTAAAGGGACAGTTTCGATTATTGTTAACAGGAACTCCGTTGCAGAACAACTTGAAGGAATTGGTGTCGTTGCTATCATTTATCTTGCCTGAGGTTTTCAATGAAAAGAGGGAGGATCTTGTTGGGATTTTCCGTCAAAAAGCAAGTCGAGTTTCTGAAAATGGAAAATCGTCTTTGAAAGAGTACAATCCGTTATTGTCAATGCAAGCAATCAAAAATGCCAAGATGATGATGACCCCCTTTGTGTTGCGTAGAAGGAAAGACCAAGTGTTGCAACATTTACCAGCCAAGTGCCACGAGATTGTGCATTGTAAGTTGACTTCCGACCAAGCGGAATTGTACAACAAGTTTCTTAATGACGGTAGAAGAATAAGGAGTGAGAGAATACGAAGGAAAAATTTGTCTCCCTCCGAGGTAATCAAGTTGAGCAAAACAGACCCCATCCCAACCTCGTCAAATGTTTTGATGCAATTGCGTAAGGCCGCACTACATCCACTACTCTTTCGCGTGAGGTACACCGATGAAAAGATCAAATCGATGGCAAAAGCAATCATGAATGAGCCTGAATACGTTGAGGCGAACGAAACATACATTTACGAGGACATGACGGTTATGTCTGATTTTGAGTTGCACAACTTGTGTGTAAAATTTCCACACACGTTGAAAAAGTGGCAATTGGACGAGTCGTCGTTTTTGGATAGTGGGAAAGTTGTTGAGCTACAAAGGATCCTCGACATAATCATCAACAGCAAGGGTGAAAAAGTTTTGATATTCTCTCTTTTCACTCAAGTATTGAACATTTTGGAGAAAGTGCTTTCCATTTTCAAATACAAATTTGTCCGACTCGATGGTGGTACCAAGGTTGAGGAGAGACAAGAAACAATCGACATGTACTACGAGGATGATACAATCCCAATTTTCTTACTTTCTACAAAAGCCGGTGGTTTTGGCATCAATTTGGTGGCTGCCAACAATGTCATAATCTTTGATCAATCGTTCAATCCTCATGACGACAAACAAGCGGAAGACAGAGCTCACAGAGTTGGCCAAACGAAGGAGGTTACAGTGTACAAGTTTATCACTGAGAAGACGGTGGAGACGAATATTTTGATGGTTGCGGAAAACAAGTTGCAGTTGGACTACAGCATTTCATCAAACGAAGCCACAGACAGTAGTAAGTTTGAGGAGAATGCGGCATCCATATTCGAGAAGATTTTGTTTGAGGACAAGAGTAGTTGAGACGTGTATTGGTACAACCGAACTTGGGGTACGAGTTGAATTGTGTTATTTTAAGTGTATCGGTTAGTAAAGTGAATGACAATCACAGTACCTGTCACCGACACAAATGTGTATAGATCTCCACCATTTCCTGAGATTGCAAAGTGCTAACTGTCTGATAGCTTTAACTACACCACTAGATGTTTCTCGTGTAGATTCCGTCTTGATGTAGTCTGACTGTAGCACCTTTTTGTCATCATTTAGAAAGAAGATCACAGAAAAAAAACAAAAAATCCAGCAGTGTGCAACTCTCCGACTCTTTTGCCTACACCTCTTTTCAACAGTCAACATGATGTTCAAATTGTTGGCAGGAACTGTATATCGTGCAAGCGCTCACTCGTATTCTCCGGCACTACTATCCAATAACCCCAGACTCGCCACAAAGCAAGTACTTTTACCGTCACCCATTTTTCAGAGTCTACGCAACTTATTCATACAAACGTCGGATACGCCCAATGATCACGCACTAAAATTCCTACCATCTATGCAAATACTAGGCGAGAATGAAACTCGTGAGTATCTCAGTGGGAGAGAGGCACATTCTTCGCCCCTTGCGGTGAAATTATTCAGTGTTGATGGGATCAGATCAATCATGTTTGGTTCAAACTTTATAACAATCGAGAAAAGTCCCCATATCGAGTGGCAGTTGTTGAAGCCGGAGATATTCTCCATCCTTACTGAATATTTGACTAATGGATCCCCCATTATTGACACTGATGGCGAGGACGCAGAGTTGGCGAGCGATGTTGCCTTCAATGAAGATGACGATGAGGTTGTGTCAATGATCAAAGAGTTGATCTTCACACGGATACGTCCAGCAATTCAGGACGATGGAGGCGATATTGAGTTTGTGGACTTTAGAGACTCGGATGGGACTGTATTTCTCAAGTTGAAAGGAGCATGCAGAACCTGTGATTCAAGTTCAGTCACATTGAAAAACGGCATAGAAAGTATGTTGAAGCATTATATTGAAGAAGTCCAGTCGGTGGAACCTATTGAAGAGGCAGTTGAGAGTGCTGAAGCACCAAATGAGGCAAGTATCTCTCCTCGAAGCAGAGGCTCTGTATAAAGGTCTTGACGAGTAGATGTGGTTTACGATTGTATATAGAGATTAAAAGGAAAAAGAAGTAAGCACAAACACAAACATACAACACATTTGTTTAAACTATTCATTTCAACTAACAGTGGACGTAGATTCAACCTCTCTGGTGCTAATCATCCCCGTGACTTGTAGTTGACTTGTTCCCGTTGGACTGACCAGCTCCAACGTGCACCCTCCCATCAGCTGACAAAATTGACGGTTCAAAATTAGGCGTGACACCAGCAGCATTGAGCATACCTTGGGCTCCATAGAGGTATGGATTTGGATGATATGCATAGCAGTAAGGCATTATTGGTTGATACGTGTAGTACTGCATACCGCCTCCGGGGCCAGCATGAGCAGCAGCAGCAGCAGCAGCACATCCCAACGATTTATTTCCATTAAAGGGGACATCAAGAGGCAACGGCATAGTCGGTGTACCCATTGGTGGTGCTGGTGGCAAATGGTACGCTTTGTAGTTGGAGTTTGACTTTTGAATTGCAAATGAAGACTGAATAACCATGGGGTTGAACCCGTCCACATGCACAAGCTTATTGTTTGTCATCAAAATTGCCCTGATTGCCATCTTAAACGTCTCATAAAATACAAACCCAATACGGCCAGCTTTTTGCTCCTCACCTTCAATAGCATTTCCATCTTGGTAAAAGTGTGGTTTGATGATTTTGGCTGACTTGATCAAGCCGAACTGCTTCCAAAATGATTCCCAAGTTGCATCATCGTTGTTGAATACAGCCGAGAAATTATTGACATACAAATTTGTTTCCTGGTAGTTGACATTTCTGATGAAGGAATTGATGGTATATACCGGATTAGGGTAGTTTATTACGAGGGGCAGCTGATTCTTATTCAACAAACTAGGATTGAAGGATAGATAACATTGACTTGCTTGTGAAAACAAGTAATTGTTGTGTTTGTGCTGGGCAATTGTGACAAACAAGTTTCTGTTAATGGCCGTCACGGTTGAGTCTTTTCCTCTAGCGTCATTCTTGTCGACGTCGTTATCATTCCCCTTCGAAGATTTACCAACGCTAGAAGTACCATCGTGACTATCGTCCTCCATCAATGGTGCCAAGTTCTTCATATCCAAAGCCATGACTTCATCCCACAGCAAATCATTCATATAATACAACATGCGAAAAGTGTTCTCCATAGAGTTTGCATTCGTTTTAAACCTGATGTATCCAAAGTCAAGAGGGTGCAAGGTGTTCAAGTCTTCGCCATTGTCAATGATGGGAATATAAATCGACTCAATTGGATTGCCAAACATTTTAAGCTTATTCAAAAACTGATCGCATTTGTCCTTGGTGAATTCAGGAGGGAAGAAGTTGATCAAATTTTCCAATACGATTAAACTAAAGTTGTCATTGGAGTTTCTTGATGACGCTGAGCCAGAGTGATGATGCCTTGAAGACAGTGAAGTGGTTGATCCTGAAGTTGACGACGATGTTGACATTGACGCATCAGTGATTGATGTGCTGCTACTGCGACGGGAGATAAAGTTATGTGGCACACCTGATGCAGAAGCAAATGACAACCGTTCCCGCTTATTGATGTATCTATTGACAAATAAGGGCACATTTGGATTGTCGTTGAAGATATTTGGTGTGTGCTTGCTGAGTTTGTCAACCAAGATATCGACATCCAAGTAATTTGCAAACTTGACAATTGCGAAAGCGGTTGGACTTGAAGTGGAATGTGGTGATCCGTTTCTAGAATCGTTGGAGCTGTGTGATTGAGAGTCGTTATGGAACAATCTGATGTCTTGCAATGATTTGAAGTGGCAATTATCGCTCAAAAACTGATGCAATTTTTGGAACCTTTTTGAGCCGTCATCTGAATTTGTGTCGACCGACACATCAGACAAGGAGTCATTATCTCCAGAAACCAAGTCGCATGACAAGTTTTTGATGAAAAGTACCCCTGGATGGGAAACAAACTTTGAATAATCCAACTCAAACTCAATCTTTTTGTCATAAAGTTTATACATCAAGTCTTCAACCTGTGGTTTTGACTTGAAATTGATTACAAAGTGCTTGTGTGGGTACATTGAATCACTTTCCCCTTCAGTAATTGATAGCTTTGAAAATTGCGCAACCAAGCGCTCAACTTCAGCTTTAGCCCTTGTGTTTTTGAATTTGATTTTCAATCCTACAGGAAAATTGCAAACCCCGGTATTATCAGATGAGGATTTGCCGAATAAATGTTCATTAATGCAATCAATCAAATCTTGTCGTGGTTTTGATTGTGATTGTGATTGTGATTGTGACTGTTGTTGGGAACTGGTGCTGCTATCATCCTCGTCTTCCTCCAGTGGGTTTGATGAGTACCCGTGATGGCGACTTTTGGTTGTGTTTCCTGTTTTTAAAGGGAAACTCAGCCTTTTAAAATACCCATTTTGCTCCTGTTGGCGATACGTTTGTGCGGCCGGTTTGGATATTGCATGGCTCGGTTGCACATGCCCATTGGAGTGAGAAGTCTTGTAATATGAAGGAGAATCCACTTTCTTTGTAGCGGTCATACTTTACTTCTTGGTCAGTTGCTTATGGTCTTGAATAATTGTGATGTGTTCAGTAAAATTGACAGCACTTGAATGTACAGTACGGGATTGACAGTGTTTGAAATAGTTTGCTCACCAACTGCAAGTGAAGATTCAATGACAAATGATAAACAAAAACGTTAGGAATGTACTTTGCTAAGGAAAAACTCAACAATTCTGGAAATGAAAAGAACGTTGTTCAAACAGAAGGTGATAGGCGACCAAAAAGTGTTTGGGGGGGTATTTATTGCTGGGGTTTTGTCAAAAGCTTTATAGGGAAATGTACCAAGGGTTAAATTATACGAGGAAATGAGGGGCAGTTGCGTTTGGCTCCCTAAATTTCTCGCTTAATTTTCAATCAGCACACAAAAATGAAAAAAAAAACCTGTGCCAAAAAAATAAAATAAAATAAAATAAGGTAAAATATGCACAAACTGGCTTGGATGGAAACTTTCTCTCCACGCAATGCAGGACCAAACTGGTTCAATATTTGACTTGTTTGGATTCAAATCCAGGTGGGTAAAAATAAGGGAATTCAAGATAATATCAGTATCAATGGAAGGAATACATACAAAATGCCAGAAAAATAAAATAGTTGAACTTGGTTTCTGCTTACTTGATTTTTATCCGTCGGTAAGTGTGTCGCTCTAAGATTGTAGGGTGGAGTATATTGGTCGGTTACTTACCGGTAGTGTTGTCTTTCCTGGGGAGTGAAAATTATGCTTGTTTGCTGCCTATTGACTGCGACTTGAGTTTGTGGGTCTTATTCGGGTCAATATTCTTCCACCTTCCAACAAGTTTATCTGCTCTTTGGTACTTAATTTCTTGACCCCGGTATGTGGTGGTGCTTCTTGTTTTAGCGTGCGGAAGGTAAGAATGGACCAAAATGTTTGTTTCTTTTTTTTGAAGTTTGAATTTTTTTGACTTCCCTTGAGTAGAGGAAATTGAGGGGGGGGTGTGGCTCTGAATTGCAATTAATACAAAGGAAGGTCTTTCTTCAAAAGCCGAAAGATGTTGTGTCACCTTTGGTCAACTTTGGAAATAATAATCGGACTTAGAAAAAGAATACTAAGCACTAACGAGTAGATGCGATTGGGTATGTCTCAAAACAAGCTTTTAATTCTTTCCATATCTCAATGCTTGAAACACAAGGGAGTACGTATTCCGTTTCGTTTGAGGTTTGTTGTTTTTCGATAAAACGACCGTCTCTTATTTCTCCAAGTTTTGATTTCCAAGCCTGGGCTGCTTAGACAATGACCGCTGTTCCAGCTTTTCACAGAAAATTGAGTACGTGTTTCTTGTTTGTCCCGATCTAGAAATGTGAAACCAGCAAAGGGAAACGATTGGAATATGAACAAGAAAATAAGCACTTGCTGAAGCTCCTTTGTTGTGAGATCTGTTCCCAAGAAGAAAATTTTTCTTGCAAGTTACAATCTTTCGTTGAGGAGATTATAATAAACTTGTTTCTACTGGAGTCGATTGTAAGATGAAATGGGATTTTGTGCTTTGTTTCTGCTTTACTTATTTTTGAGCTTCTTCTTCGTTTCTGGTTTTAATGAGGAGGAATGGTGAAGCGGGTTTCTTTCTTCTTGTGGGGTTACATAAAAGGACGGGAATTCAGAAGGGACCAGTTAGAGATTGGATGGAGAGGGGGAGATTCTAATTGCTAGTCTATTCGCACATACTACACCATTGCCAAAAGAGATAAAGAGCAATTTAGAGTTGATCTAGAAGCAATGTTGATAATATGTTATAGTTTCCTACTGAAGAAGGCGACTTTTTTTTTTTTTTTTTGTTTGTAGTTTCCTCAATCTTCCTCATTCTCTGCTAGAAGAAGCCGGCAAAACTATACTGCTAACAAAGCAAAGGATATCAAACTTGCGTCAAGTCAATCCAAAAGGCTTCTTGGGGGGGAGGAGCATTCTCCAATGTACTTGATGATGCGTTTCTCCCTTTTTTTTTTTTTTTTTTTTTTCTTGTTTTTGTTTTTGTTTTTGTTTTATCGTACCATTTTGATCAATTACAGAGCCTTCTCCAGTGATGTGGACTTTGTGTGTATGCTACTTTGTATTTTCTTCGCCTCATTGAAGAAAGGGAGTGTTTGCTTGGGAAAAGGTTGCGTAAAGAGCTAAATTTGGTTTGACCCTTGAAGTTGGGAAGCCTTCGCAAAAAATATGGTACGAAATCGTCATAGTAAATAGTTGTGCTTTTGCTCTACAGCATTTCAGTGTCTAGTGGATATACATGTAAAGTAATTAAAATTATCTGAGTTCGTTTGTGGGCCCATCAATGTACTCAGCTGGTAGTTATTGCAACAGAGCTCTCTCTGATGTTCACTAGTACAATAATCAAATACTGCAAATAGTGGTGTTCATGTCAACACATGACCACTTTAACATATCACCACATCAATATGTCCACACATACATTATATACACCCTTCATTTCCTGTGTGTTGAAATAACTACAACTTCTTGACACACAACACAAGGCTCTGCCATAAATTCCTTGAATTATCATAATTTTCAGCATCAAAAGCAGTACAAAACTGGATTCAACAGGCACTAGGATATATTTTGAGAAATATTTCAGGGGAAATAACGATGTCCGACACTGTTTCAATAATAACCTCCTCAACCAACTGGGAGGACGTATTGATAAAATTCA
>NW_026261320.1:0-10487 GCF_024610275.1 Lodderomyces theae | reverse complement strand
AGCAGCACCATGAGCAAGCAAAGCGAAAGCAAGAGCAAGGAAAACCTGACGAGTAAAGGTGATAATAGCAACCATTTATTATTATCTTATTTTTTTTGTAATCAGCGATGTTTAAAACTTGTGATTGTCTGCCAGAAGGAATCATAACCGACAAGGAACCACCTCTGGATATTTATAGTCAGGAAAATTGCTTCAATCACCAACGCTCCAATCCAAGTTTTTGGTGCCGTATGATTGAACGTGTTTCATTCCTTCATTGTTCCATTTACGGCAGAACCATAAAATCTAATTTTCCATATCTAGGATATCCACATGCACGCTTGTTGTCATTCGCCTGTGACTGTGGTAGCCCATCAATTACGAGGTATTTCACAGTAGAAGGTCAACCCCCATTGTGTGCGTACTCGAATATCAACTTGAAACGAATCGATAAGATTGCAAAGTCAAAAAAGAAAAAAAGAAAAAAATAAAAAAAAACTGTGGTGTAATTGCGTCTGCTTTTTGTGTTCGTTTCTTATCTCCTAAGAGTTTTATGATTTCACGCTGTTGGAGGGAGGACGGGTCTTGTCAAAATTCGAGACGCAAATGACGTCGCCTTGGCTTCTTGGCAGGGGAACACTAGACGGGGATTTGGGTTCAATGCAATCAGGGTTTAATGCTAGATCTTCAGCAACACCAATATCTAAAGGAAGCATCCAAAGTATAAGCACCGGTTACGAGTAATACTGAACTCGACCGATTTGCTCATTCCAGTTTATCCACTACGTCATTGTTCTTTGATAATTATTTACAAACGTGAGTCTGTNTGTTGTTGTTGTTGTTGTTGTTGTTGTGTGGTGAGGCATCAAAAACGTTGTCCATTGGAACTTGAAATATACGAGAATTGGTCAACAATAGCGTACGTGGGTGTCTACGTAAATCAGCTTTGTTGAGGTGGAATTTTGTGATATTCCGGAACTTTAATTTTCATGGACTATACGATGGAACCATTTCCGTTTTAGACAACGTGGTGCCAACGTGGTGCCAACGTGGTGCAACGAAGGTGTAAATTTTCTTCTATAGTTACGCGCCCACAATTGAAATACCGCATCATGGTTGCCTGTTGTCATTCTCATGAAGTCTCATGTGGACTTCGATTTGAATTTACGAACATTTGGGTATAGAGCAATGGTTGGATGGTATTTTGTGCTATTTGTGCAACTTCAGCTGTTTCACTTGTAATAGTGTGTGTCTCCTGTAATTTTAGAAGTTTTGGTGCCACGGCTCATGTGGAAGGAGGAGTTTTAGTTGTTTTTTTTTTTTGACGTCATTGTGTATCAAATATGTGGGTCTAGCCTCCTGTAGAAATGTTGAGTATGCGAGCCACATTTCGACGTCACTTCAAAATTGAGATTATTTTCGTAATTGTTGTAGAATCTTAACATTGTCCTCCATATTGTTTGAGTCAATGCAGTCACTACGCACCTATTATCGAATGAAATTTTTGT
The DNA here is from genome assembly GCF_024610275.1 of Lodderomyces theae. Taxonomy (NCBI): domain Eukaryota; kingdom Fungi; phylum Ascomycota; class Pichiomycetes; order Serinales; family Debaryomycetaceae; genus Lodderomyces; species Lodderomyces theae. The sequence goes on along the minus strand of NW_026261320.1, from coordinate 9,000 downwards.
AGTTGAAAAAGTCTTTCATGTACCAAAACAAGATTACTACAACTGCAGCAATGCAATATGCAATAAACGCAATTACAATAACCGCGGAAGGAATACACCACCATCTTTTACTAATTACAAAACAGTTTTGTGTTGTAATTACACCCACTCATGGCGCTTAAATCTCCTTACACGCATCAATGTACACTTCTGCGCTTTCATAGTTGAAATATGCGCCCACCTACTTGACAGTTGCTTACACCGTTGGCGGGAAAAGCGCTAAAAAATTGAAAATGGATCTCTGTTTGTGTTAGGTATAGCTTCTATTTTGAAAATTAATCTTTCGAAAATTCTTCAATACTGCTACACATACAAAACCAAGCCATCCTTTCGTACGGCATCAAAAAAGAGATTGGTTTTGCTCTGCTCGGATACTCCAAAGCTTACGCAAAAATGAATTATCCCTCTGATGTCATAACGAAGATAAAGCCGTCGATCATGTCTTATTGCCCCATTTTCAAGTCTCATTGTGACTGTGACGTCGATTCTGGTCCTATTGGCTGGTTGCAGTTCTATTTTTTGCTAATGTATTTTACGGGCCGTGTAATTTAAGGAGATGTTTGAAAATAGGGGTGACTCTGTGGACTTTTGTTGGGAGTTACAAAGAGCAGAGTCAAATAGTTACTCAATGTTCACACTTACACTCACTCACTCACTCACACCTGTATTTTCTTGAAGAACGCCAGGGCTCATAATCATCAACAAAGAATACAATTGGACTTTGGTGTTTCAAAAGCTCACCTTAAGAGTTACGGCATTCTCACAACGCAAACAAAGGAAAAGTGGTCACCATCAACACCATTTCTTTGAAAAAAGCACCAATCGTTTTCTGCAGTCACTGGTTTAAATCTACAAAAAAAGGCATTGCGGAATCTATACCCACATAGAACACAGAACGTTACTTCGTGATGCAAAATGTCCAGAAGTACCTACCTTTCGTGAAACTAAGCTACCTCTTTTGTTTCAAAATTTTGACAACTTCAAGATGGTTATGAGACCAAAATGGAGTAGCAACTATACCAAATACACACATGCAACCACGTTTTCTGTACCTGTATTGCAATTGCGCCGGAAGTACGTCCCCCATTCTCATAACCATATGATGCCATCAAATTTTTGTCCAATGTGCATAACTCCAGCCAATCAGTTGAAGTCCCTCCACCTCAACACAGATGAAAGAGTCAAACTAGAGGGAGAGAGAACAATGAGCACCGATGCTACAGTTGACCCACGTTTGGGTTCATTCCTGACCACCCAGAAAACTATAAATATGGCAGGAATTCCCATGATGTTTTGTTGACTCCATTTCCATCACCAACCAATCAACCCTCATTCTGAAAGGATGACTACAATTGCTACATTCACTAGAAACGTTTTGCTTGCCCTTGCCTTTGCCTTGGTTGCTGCTCAAGGTGCTGCTATTCCTGAAGCCAACAAAAGAGACGACAGTCCTGGATTCGTTGCTTTGGATTTTGAAGTTACTAGAAAACCACTTGACTTGAACGCAACTTCTAATGCCATTTCCAAGAGAGCATACCCATCATCTCCATTGTACTTTGAAGGTCCATCCTATGGTATTCGTGTGGCGGTTGGTTCCAACAAACAACAACAACAAGTGGTTCTTGACACTGGTTCAAGTGATTTTTGGGTCGTTGATCAATCGGCAACTTGTCAAGGAACTCAAGATTGTAAACACTACGGTACCTTCAATCCTAGTGGCTCAAGCTCATTCCAATCTTTAGGGACAAGCTTCCAAATAGGTTACGGAGATAAAAGCTCTTCAAGAGGTACCTGGGCAAAGGACACTGTTTCTTTCGGTGGTATTTCAATCACAAACCAACAGTTTGCTGATGTTACCAGTACTTCAGTCTCCCAAGGAATCTTGGGTGTTTCGCGTGTTCGTGGTGAAAGTGCTAATCCAGAATATGACAATGTTCCTGTTACTTTAAAGAAGCAAGGAAAGATCAAAACCAACGCGTACTCGTTGTATTTGAACTCCCCAAGTGCAACCTCTGGAACTATCATTTTTGGTGGAGTTGACAATGCCAAGTACTCTGGTAAACTCGTTGAAGAGCCATTGACCGACAGTCAATACTTGGCTATCAACTTGCAGTCCCTCAACTACAATGGTGACGCAGAGTCTGGAGGTTTCAGTGCTGTCTTGGATTCAGGAACCACCATCACTTTCTTGCCCGATGCACTCGTTTCAGATCTTGCTAACAAGGTAGGTGCTCAGTTGGAGCAAGTTGGTTTGGACAATGAACTTTACTTTATTGATTGCAACTCAAACCAAGGTACAGCTTCATTCACTTTTGACAATGGTGCTCAAATCAGCGTTCCATTGTCAGAGTTTATCCTTCAAAATTCAGACGGAAGCTGTATTTGGGGATTGCAGAGCGCTGATAGTCACAATGTCCCGCCAATCTTGGGTGACAATTTCTTGAGACATGCTTATGTTGTTTACAACTTGGACAAGGAAACCATTTCACTTGCTCAAGTAAAATACACTTCTGCTTCAAGCATTTCCGCAATCTAAGTTCGAGGACACTTTATTTTGGTGAGTTTTTTCCCTTTACAGACGTTATAGTTCTAATAAATTGCTTTCAAAAAGCATTGTAGATGCTCCTTGAGGTTTAGCGGAGTGTGTGTGCCACCTTCATGCGTGAAGAGTTGACAAAAGTTGATTGGCACGCGTTATTGTTGCTCTCATTGAATGAGCATGTGGTAATAAGTGACATATATAATCTTCTACACATTCTACTGTACAGCCCACTACACAACAGCTGGATTTACCTCACACAATCTGATTATGACCATTATTTAATCACAACTTTTCGTTTCTCAAAATTGATCCTTCTTGATACATTCTGTCCAAGTTTTCCTGAAAATACTTTGTGCAAAGAGGCCGTCTAATCTTCTGAGTCGGTGTAATAACCCCCCTCTCAACCGTTAACGGATCAAAGTCTACTTCAACGTTGTGTATCCTTTCAAATCCCTGTAATTGATCCTTAACTGCATTATTGAGGTCCATAAGGAATATTTTCTTGTTCGATGGGTCATTCAAAAAGCGGAGGATATCTTCCCTGACACCGATTTCATTGTGAAACCTGCTTCTTAAATAATCTGCAATTGATGCAGGATCCAAGCCAACAATACCAATGAGGTACGATTCAAGTGACGTTCCGTAAACAAAAATCTGTTGGATATGCGGACATGACGATAAGTAAACAAGTTCAATTTTTTCAGGAGTGACAAACTCGCCCTGTGCCAACTTGAAGAAATTCTTGACCCTGTCAACAACATACATTTGATTGCCGCGGTTGGTATCAATACGTGCAACATCCCCACTGCAGAACCATCCATCTTTGTCGAATGATTCAGCAGTTGCCTCGGGGTTCTTGTAATACTCTTTGAATATTTGCGGTCCTCGCAACAATAACTCGCCTCTTGGTCCTTCTGCATCTTTGGAAGTGTAGTTCATTTCCGGGATGTCTCGTAGCCTGCATTCAGCTGTCACTCCAATTGCACCAATCGAACCTGGGTCGTGGTCAAATTGTTTACTACACAAAAATCCCGCAAAAGACTCCGTCGACCCATAACCATTAGATACTCCAACATTCAACGCGGCTTTTATGAACCTAATTGTCTCCGGACTACTGGGTGAAGAGCCAGTTGCTATTGTTTTAACGCTGGCAAGTCCCAATCTTTTTTTAAAAGTCTCAAGCAAGGTATCATAAACCAAATGAGGGGGGTTGGCATCTTCATCCAGAGCTTGTGCTTGAAGTCTCAATTTCTCAGTGATGGCTTTGGTATATATGTACCTGGTCCATAGGTTTTCACTGTGGATTGTTTGCGATTTGATTGTTGCTTCCAACTTTGACAACACTCTTGGTACAGTTGCAAGGTTGGTGGGTTGTAATTCTCTGACGTCATCAAGTAAGGCCATTGTTGACTTGCTCAGAGGGAATCCAATTTCTGCACCAACACAAACACCGTAGACAAGATTGGCTCTCTCTAGAATATGTGCAGCAGGCAAGTACGAGTACAATCTCGTGGTCCCAGTTTTGAAACCTCTCCCATATTTGAAAACCAATCCTGCAATCGCATTTTCATGGGTCAATACAACTCCTTTCGGTACAGATCCAGTAGTACCGGACGTAAAACAAATTGTGAATTTGGTGTCAGGAGTTGGTGGTATAGGAGTTAGTTGGTTTGTTTCCCCGAGCTTCTCAACATATTCGTAGTCAAACAAGGCGATTTGGTTTGCTGCAGCAAAACGTTTCAATTGAGAACCTTCAGGTCCTTCCAACTTATCCATAGATACAACAGCAATCAACTTGTCCATCCTGTCACTTTCCTTCTTCAACTCTATCAACTTGGAAATTTTCTCCTTGGAGCACAAGACGATGGGTGATTCTGTCAATTCTAGAATATATTTGCTGGTATTTGGACCCAATGTGTCATATAAGGCTGTGTTGGTGATGGAGTAAGTGAAGCTAGCAATGTCGGCTAATACCCATTCTGGACGATTTGAACTAAATATGGTCAAGATAAAGGAGTCCTTCTTTCTAGTTGGGTCATAGTTCAAATTCCGGTGCACTTCACTCTTGGTTCTAAATGGGTTATTCTCCAAAATAAAAAATATACCTGAGCCCAAGTTCCTACTTCGTTGTCTAATAGTGCGGTAGTCTTGCCATTGATACTTTCCATACGAACCATCTGACAACTTCTCTCGAACTCCAAGCGCATTTCGCTCAGCAGTAAATTTATAACCAAATTCAAACAATGTATACAATGTGTCTAAGGAGTGATGCAACCTGGATATTAAATTGTGTGTGGAGTATGCATTTCGGTAAATAGGGGAATACCCCTCTTCTTCCGTACCTGCTATTGGTAAAGCGTTGGCAATCAACCGTGCCTTGAATGGCACGTTCTCCTTGAGTGTTGCATATATATGCTCAGGTGACTCATGGACCAAAGACATTTAGTTTGATTGGGCGTAAGTTGTAAAGACAAAGATATTGTAAAGACGCATTTGCAATCAGTTTACGAGCGGGAGGAATCTTTATCCATTTTATACCATTGATCATAGCCCCTCCTTAGTATAAACCCCCCCCCCTTCCTCTAGAAGTCAATAAAAATTTTACCCCTAACAACATGAATTTAGAAATCAAGGAAGTCGTGCATTAACAACTTCTCAATTTCATTACATCACACACCTTTAATCCGCAGTTTGCTATACATAGAATTCGTATCAGTAAAATTTGTGTTACGCTGCTTTGTGTCAAGTTCCTCTCCTCTCTCAATGATTTATTCTTGCGGGGAAGCTGAACAAAACCTCGTAAATCACAAGGGAGCTACACCACGGTAAAGACGCACGTAGAGACATCCCGTAAACCAAGATCACACTCCTGGTTACCATCCCAGATATACATCAAATGTCCCCGCCAATGCCATCTTTGCTGCTATAGAATGCAAGCTCGAATATTATGCGCAAGAAATGTGTAACTCCGATTTTTGGTTATCGCCGATTATTTTGATGTTCCGGTCACAAAGCTGAAAACTCCGCTAGCTCGAATTGGCTTTTTATAAACCTTAAGCGTACTTACCCCACTGATCTCCAAGGCTCCATTCCCCCCTTTACGCGTCTTCAACCTCGTCCAAAAAATACTTTCCGAAATGTGTTTGTGTATTCTGAAAATGTATGAAATCTATAACTTTTCACTTCTCAAAAGTGAGCCTTCTCTATACATTTTATTCAAATTGTCTTGAAAGTATTTGGTGCAAATGGGTCTTCTTATCTTTTGTGTTGGTGTGACAACTTCTCTTTCAATTGTTAAGGGGTTGAAATAAATCTCCACATTGTGCAATCTCTCAAACCCTTGCAATTGATCCTTGACGGCAGCATTGAGATCCAAAAGGAATTCCTTCTTGTTCCTGGGATCATTTAGGAAACGAAGGATGTCATTAGGATCATTGATTTCATCGTTGAATTTGGCCTTTATGTATCCTCCAACGGTTGTTGGATCCAACCCGATAATTCCAACAAGATAGGATTCAAGTGAGTTTCCGTGAACAAAAATCTGTTGAATATGTGGGTTAGCTGCCAAATAAGTGTTTTCAATCTTTTCCGGAGTAACGAACTCCCCCTGTGCCAACTTGAAGAAATTCTTTACCCGATCAAATACGTAAACTTGATTGTTATTTGCAGTGTCAATTCTTGCAACATCTCCAGTGCAAAACCACCCATCTTTGTCGAATGCTTCTGCAGTTGCTTCAGGGTTCTTGTAATATTCCTTAAATATTTGCGGTCCTCTCAATAACAACTCTCCCCGGGGTCCTTCTGCATCTTTCGAAGTGTAGTTCATTTCCGGAATGTCCTTTAATCTGCACTCAGCAGTAACTCCAATGGCACCAATGGATCCAGGATTATGGTCAAATTGTTTACTACTAATGAATCCAGCAAACGACTCTGTAGATCCATAACCATTGCTAATACCCACATTCAATGCTGCTTTCAAAAACTTGATTGTCTCAGGACTGACCGGCGAAGAACCGGTGGACATGACTTTGACACTACCCAACCCCATCTTCTTTCTCAACGCATTGAGTAACACGTCATAAAACAAATGGCTAGAGTTGGTATCGTCTTCATTTGCCTGCGCTTGAAGTCTCATCTTCTCGGTGATGGCTTTGGTATAAAGATATTTCACCAACGGCTTTTCATTGTTGTTGATAGTGTTTGCTTTGATTCCAGCCTCAAGTTTAGATAAAATCCTTGGCACAGTAGCAAGTCCAGTTGGTTGCAACTCTTTCACATCATCAAGCATTGTCAATGGTGATTTTCCCTGCGGGAACCCAATTTCTGCTCCAACACTTAATGCATATTGAATATTGGACCGTTCGTATATGTGCGCCATTGGCAAAAACGAATACAACCTAACAGATCCAGGATCAAACCCTCTACCATACCTGAAAACCAACCCGGCAACAGCGTTTTCATGAGTCAACACAACTCCCTTTGGGTTAGCTCCAGTGGTTCCCGAAGTGAATGAAATTGTAAACTTAGTATCTGGGGTTGGTGGTATTGGAGCCAATGGATTTGCTTCTCCAAGTTTTTCAACATGCTCAAAATCAAACAATGCAATTTGGTTGGCAGCAGCAAGATTTTTCAATCTAGCATCGTCAGTGCCATCCAACTTATCCATAGATACAATGACAATCAAGTTCACCATCTTGTCACTCTGTTTCTTCAAATCAATCAATTTTGTAATATTTTCCCTTGAGCATAAAACAATAGGCGACTCTGTCAACTCTAAAATATATCTACTAGTGTTTGGGCCTAAAGTGTCGTACAATGCAGTATTCGTAATAGAATAAGCAATTGAGGTCAAATCTGCCAACGCCCACTCTGGTCTGTTGTGACTAAAGATCGTCAATATGAATGAATCTCCTTTTCTATTTGGGTCGTAGTTTAAGTTTTGGTGAATGTCACTTTTGGTCCGAAATGGATTATTCTCCAACACAAAGAATATACCTGAGCCCAAGTTGTTTCTTCTCTGTTTTATAGTGCGGTAGTCTTGCCATTGATATTTACCAAATGACCCGTCAGGCAACTTTTCTCTAACTCCAAATGCCTTTTGGTTTTCGCTAAACTTGTAACCAAACTCAAACAATGTGTACAATGTGTCCAAGGAAGGATGTAATTTGGTGATTAATTGGTCAGGACTGTATGCGTTACGGTAAACTGGTGAGTGTCCCTTTTCTTCAGAACCTGGAACTGCTACTGCCTTGTCAACTAATCTTGATTCAAGCGGTAACTTTTCCTTGAGCATCTCAAAGATGCGCTCAGGTGTTTCTTGAATCAACGACATGATCTTGTGTGATTAGTTGAATGAGTTCAAAAGAACCTTTACGGGATGAAAGTGTAGAAACATTGATAATGAGTCAACGTGGTGGGTTTCGTTCGTTTTATAGTCCCACATAACTAGTCCCCACCATTCAATAACCCCTCATTTTTTTCTCCCTCTTTTTTTGTTTTTTTTGTTTTTTTTGTTTTTGAAAGTTTAAAGTTGAGACTGGAAAAGGCTCAAACGTTGAGCATATGGTTGTTACTCTAGAGTGAATACTACTCGATCAAATGCAGTACGTGATAAACCAACTCTTTGGTGTGTTTGCTTGTTTGTTTTTTTTTTCACAAGATGATGGTTATTCTTCGTTGATTATGTAGAGACTACTCTTTAAACCACAGTTTATCTCCACTTAACAAACGAGTGTGAATTATGTGTGTCTATTCCCGTTTTTGTGTTTGTTTTCACCTCTCAAAATTATTGCGGGGTTTCAATTGAGTTTCGGACTTAAGTTATTGATCTTGACTCGCCATCTCCACTAGGTATCAAGCGATGTGACTAGAGGGTATCTCTAACTAGGCAGAAACTCTTGTGATCAGATTAGGTAGTTACTGGAGTGAGCAGTGATCATATCGCTAAATTGATTAAAAGTGTGCAAAACATTACACATCTTTGAATTGGTCCCAGCAGAAGCTTAACTCCGGTTTCTAGCACAAACTAAAGATAAAAATTAGTGTGAGCAGATCAAACTTTCCTACTCTATACATATATAAGCTTCCTACAATCTTACGATACTCGGCTACTTCAACAGTGTACAAAGCTGTGCCGGTATTTTGTTGGTTCCTCCAAACTCAATCGTTGTTTAGTTTAGACGAGAGGGGTAGTTCGTAATATACAGGTATTTTTTAGGACCACTATTGAGTGCCAAAAGAGATCAGAGAGCTCCCTTCTATATCACACATTGCAATTTGCACACTCAAAACATCTACTTCGGTTAAATTCGCTAAATTATATATAAATTACAACTTATCCTTTCTAATGAGCGAGCCTTCCTCGTACAACTTGTCCAAAGTCTGCTTGAAATATTTGGTACAAACTGGTCTCTTGATCT
>NW_026261354.1:0-10513 GCF_024610275.1 Lodderomyces theae | reverse complement strand
CTCAGCAGTTGAACACAACCATCGCATTAATCAATCACCTACAACCGTTCTGATGTGAGATAGTACACTCGTATTACTTAAACGCGCGAAATTTTCAGTTAATGAGGAAGTGCGTTTAATATATTACAGTGGTTTAACTTGACCTATGTAAGCATTGGAAGAATTTAGCCGATAACTGTACATGATTTGCCACAAGTTGTAGGGTAATGTTTTTGACTACAAACCACATGTCTATAAAGATTAGCAAATGCCGCTATTTTTGCTAGCGAATTTATGGAAGTAGCAGAAAGAGTGTAATCAGAGTGTGGAAGGCATTGTTGTTTATGACAGAAATAATTACAGTCAAAGGTAAGCGTAGTTGTCTTTTTTTCCATTCATGTTGCTACAACAGANTGCTTCAAACTTGGCACGATTGAGGCCGTGTTAAAAAAGACTAATATTTTGTTATAAATTCGTACAAAAATTCCAACCTTCTTCGCAGTTACTGTACTGTGTTGGCAAAAAACGAACCAGGAACAATGTTTGTAACAGCCCATCCAAGTTATGCAAGATAGACTCTTGTCGAGGTTTTCCTCTGTAAAACCAGTCCAAATGCATGCAAGAGTATTGTTGTAGTCACAATCACAATTGTGTAAATCGTATGCTATATGACGTAGATGACGAAATTAAAAGAGAAAGAAATGTCAATGCTTTGCATCCTGCACACAATTGTCTCTCTCCTGTTTTGCAATTAAATAAAATGTGAGTATTCAATGTAAATTCTCATAGCATGACAAGTGAGTAAAAAAAGAAATTTGGCTTATTAGAATTCTCCATTTGTGTGTGTGTGTGTGTGTGTGTGTGTGGGGGAGAGATGAAATTGAGAGGAGCTTGCTTCCTGTATTAATAGCTTAAGTGTTTGGCTCTAGTTTTATACATGGGCTATGTTCTCCCCTCCGCCTCCTCCTTCCCTTTCCCCCCTCCTCTCTCTCAGCATAGAGAGTATTTGCTCTTTGTCTCATATTCACAAGCAGTGGATGATGAAATTTCTCATACTTTACAATTTTTAAATTTTATAACTTTGTTGCTTTTTGTGTCAGTCGTCGAACTTTTTTTTTTTTTTTTGTTTTCAGGAACGTGTATGTGTATGTGTATGTGTATGTGTGAATGTGTGTGGATATAGGGGTGAAAATACTGTGACGATTAGAATTGAGAGAGACATTGGCTTTACTTCTACTCAACCTCTTAATACCACTATTCGGGTACCTGTTCAATTGAAGTGATTAGAATAATAACACACACACACACACACACACACACACACTATAGCTTTTTACGGAGTGGGTATCTGTAGGAGTAAGTAAGTGTGTGTGTTTCTATTAATAAAATACTTTTCTCTCTCTTTCTGCACGTTTACAAGTTACACAAATTTGCGACTACGAAGGAAGTAGATTTTAATGGGGAAGGGCAGAGGGGTTAGGCTTGGTAGTAGTGATTTGTGAATTTCATGTAATGTAAAGGAAGAGAGGGAGAGAGCATATACACGTAATAGCATCACTCGATCTTTCTCGTGTTTGGAACAAACAGAAAACAATAAACGTGTGTCGTCTCCTAAGTAGTTCACAATTTAGTTTAAGCCACACCTTTTGCAAGCAGTGGATTTGTGTATTCAATGCAATTACACGTACAAGTAGGAAGAGATTCCGTTGTAGGAGTAGAATTTCAGGATATAAATAGGGGGAGGGGGGATGGGAGAACCCCGTCGCTTGCCTCTCTCATTAGTTTTCTCCTTACTAGAAACACAACTTAATAGCCCTGACTTACAACTAACTCACTAATCTACAATGGTTTTCGGATTCGGTAAAGACGACAACAAGGACGACAGAAGAAGAGGAGACGACGACAACTACGGATCGTCAAGAACCAATGATGACAGCAACTTTGGCTCTTCCAACGATGACAGCTATGGTTCTTCTTCCAGCAAGAGAGGTGGTAACTCATCTTCATTTGGCAACGACGATGACGATTCTTACGGCTCCTCAAACAGATCAGGTGGTGGCTATGGTGGTAACGATGATGACAACAACTTTGGATCGTCATCATCAAACAAGAGAGGCGGTAACTCATCCTCATTCGGCAATGATGACTCTTATGGTTCCTCAAACAGATCTGGTGGAAACTCTTATGGAGACAACAATGACTCTTATGGTTCCTCAAACAGATCTGGCGGAAACTCTTATGGAGACAACGACGACTCCTATGGATCATCAAACAGATCTGGTGGAAACTCTTATGGAGACAACGACGACTCTTATGGATCATCAAACAGACGTGATTTCTAAATTACTTCTACTGTGCTAAAGTATGATGGCGTGTATAGTTTAATCTCATAAAATCTTCCACTCATATATATGTTTGCATCAATTCACTAAAAGAGCACCTGCAAATGCACATAAAGTATGCGATCCATGAACCGGAGTTAAAGTCAATATATTAGATATAATTCTATACCAATTGATCGGATTTAGGAAGAGGAAAACAAGTCTTATACTTGTAGTATCCAAAAGCTCTTCTTGGGTAAGGACCTTCTTTGATGAAACAAAGCTCAATAGGTTGCGTCGTGCTGAACAGTTAGATTGCTGACTGTACGACAATCATGTCCCCTATTCACTTGTTTTACAATGGGGCATATAAAACCTGTGTCACGTATTTCCGCTTGTATCGTACAATTGAAGCAACAGCCAATGTGTTGTGTTTGATGGAAGTAGTAGCCAAATGGTTCAAAACAACATGGTTGGGAATAGGTAAAGCACCAGAGTTGTTATCATTGCTGTTGAAATTGTTCAATATGACACTTTCCAAATGAGGTGGTAGTTGAGGCGGATGTAACCATGCTTGTTGTTGATTGCGGCTGGATCTTGATTGTTTTTCAATGGCAACATAATACTGTTCCATCACTTTTGGATCAGTGAAAATGGGCGGTATGTCATGTATGTATTCCAATTTTTTGTTTGTGCCACCACCATCACCGCCATCCCCTTCTAAATCTCCGTCATTGTCATGATATCTAGAGTACCCATTGCCCATATCGTCATCGTCATTAGTGAGACGCCACATTGAATCGGTTCTCGAGCGCGACGTGGATGATCTTCGACTTGATATGGAAGAAGAAGTGGATCTTCGTCTCTCTGATTGCCATTGTTGTGGTTGCAGTGGGTCCTGCTGCTGCTGCTGCTGCTGCTCTTGTTGAGCTGGTCCTGGACCAGGTTCCTGTTGTTGATCCTCTTGTATTCCATATTGTCCATTCACAGGAACGAAACTCTCGATTCATTGTCAGCGACAAATCCAAATTTACCTTCCAGATGAAACAGCACTCATGATGTGACAAAAATTTCAGTCTCTATTATCCCCCATCGGAAACATTCTCAAGAGTAAAGCTTAGAATACCCAAGTCTGTTTCGCTGATTACTTGCACGTGTTCCATACTATCACGCAGTTTGGTTTCTTTGAGCCTCACCCAATTAGACCCTGCGTGAATATCTTCGTGTATGCCAACAGTGATTTTAAAAAACAAATCTTCTTCTTGGGTTTCAGTGACAGTTGTTGTTTTACGCAACTGTTGTATATGCTGAAATAAATTAGTCTGAAAGTAAGTGTAAATTTCAATCCATGATATCCCTGGTATATTCAAAATCGACGACGTGTCATGGTCAACAAGTTTCAACTCGGAAATTGTTTCATCTAAAGAAAGAATGAATTGTTGAAATTTCAATGAATAACTTCTCACTACGGTGTCATTCTTGGTATTGTAGACGAAACAAGTGATTTTATCAAGTCCATTCGATTGTTTCTTATTAATGATGAGATTGTTAATCACATTCAAAAATAGGTCGTCAATGTACTTTTCCAAATGGGGGTGCCTATTCTTCCATACAATTACGTTGAATGCCTTGTATTCATCAAATATTAAGGGGTCGTATATCTTGTTATAGTAAAGTATTTGATTCAACCAAACTGAAAGAAACTCTTTGAAAACTACTAGGAGGTTGTTGACAGTTAATGGAATGTCAGGTGTTTCACTTGCAATTGTCTTTTTCAACTTCATTGTCCCATCATGATGGGTGCGTCGCTAATATTGTCGTCCTTTTCACGCATTGCACTTGTATCCAGTTTTCAAAACTTTGATACACGACCACCATCTAGAGTTGATTTGAAACACTACTCACTCAGATACAAGAATAGCCTGATTTAATTGAAATTAACCAACGCGCGAGGAACCAGACTGTATAGGAGAGGGTCTCTATTGCTCCCTGTTGTCAAATGGGATTTGAGTTTGTAAAAACCCATATTTATCTGAATGGTTTACATGTAAAAATTTTAGAATGTCTGATCAGACGCGCAACAACCTCGTTCTCATTTACTTACAGGCAAAGCTAAGTCACCTCACCATGTCCCTGATTCAGAGTATTAACGCCGTTGATGTGTCAAAAATCACATCAGGACAAGTCATTATCGATCTTAGATCCATTGTCAAGGAACTTGTTGAAAATTCAATAGACGCGTCAGCATCAAAAATCGTAGTCAATTTCATCAATTACGGTATCGACTCCATAACTGTCCTAGATAATGGCAAGGGTATAGAGAAGGAGGATTTTGAAACGGTGTGTTTGCGAAGCCATACTTCAAAAATCAACGATTTAGACGACTTGACCAAGTTGGGAACCTTGGGATTTCGTGGTGAAGCGTTGAATTCGATTTGCGCGTTATCCTCCAAAGTGAGTATAACCACACTGACTTTGAGTTCCTATCCTCGCAACTACACTCTAAAATACGATCAGCTTGGGCAACTTAAAGAAGAGACAACAAAGGTGGGAGGAATGAGTAATAAATCAGGCACGTCAATAACTATTGAATATTTGTTCAAGAATTTTACAGTTCGACGAAAGAATTTCATCAAGAATTCGAGAAGGGAGTTTCACAAGGCAATAAACTTCATCATCAACTATTTGTTAATATTCCCGGAAATCAAATTTGAAGTCACCAATACGAATTCTAGTGGTAAAAAGCAACTAGTTTTATCATCAAAGGGAGGAGAAAATAACACAACGGTGGAGAATTTGATCACCATATATGGAAACAATGGTAATACCAATCTTCTCAATGTCGATATTGAATTAGAATTTGAAGCAAAGCTAAGTGGCTACATTTCGTCATATTCGTTTGGATTGGGACGGTCAACCCCTGATAGGCAATTTTTGTTTGTCAATAAGCGACCTATAACGTTTAGAAAGCTAACAATGTTGATAAATGAAGTTTACAAATCGTTTAATCATGTACAGTATCCAATCTATGTATTGAATCTTGAAATTGATCCTGAATTGATTGATGTTAATGTTTTACCAGACAAGACCAGTGTTTTGCTCCATAATGAAGCCCGAGTTTTAGAATCCATACGTGAAAGCCTTGTTGAGTTTTACACAATGCAGGATAAGGTAATAATCCCGAAAAGTCTACGACAACAAGTACCATTTGACGAGTATCGTGCTACAAAAGTGGAGTCGCACATTCCAACACAAGAGGATACCAATGGTGGCTCTATTGACATCAGGAAGATTATAAAAAAGGAGGAAGAAAATTTTGAGGGTATACAGACTGAAAAGTCTCAATCGCGGAGTGAGCAACCAAGTGAGAATGAAGAGTACGTGGCGGACGCCAATGAGCTTGAGGTAGCTCAATCTGAAGAGTCAACAATGAAGAGTAGATTACTGTTCTGTGAGGATCCAGGGGTTGATCAAATAAGGAAACCACTATTGCAAACAGGACAAGCTCAAAAACTAGGTGGGCATCTCGAAGTCTTGCGCTCAGTATATGACCATGATTCAAAGAATACCGACGGAACTGTTGAACTGTTGGATGTGCAAACAGAGGAGACCCATAATATGAAGGCGAAAATTGATGATGTTATCGAGACCGACAATGACGGGGAAGAGCAAGAGAAGGGCGAGGAGGAGAGTGAAAAGGACGAAAAGGAAGAAGAAGCTGAGGAAAAGGAAGCTGAATTACAAGTTTCTTCCTCGCAGAAGGAAATTGCGACACTGAGTCAACTGGTTTTTAGTGTTTGCACCGGTAAGAGCCAGGACACCTATAGAGTCGAAAGTCAAATGGAAGACTCAATTCCCACATCACAAGTATTATCAAATTTTTCTTACAATGCACCAGAAACCCAAACTGACACTAGCGATATACAAGACAACCACGGTGTAAACTTTTTCCCCAAGCAAACAGATGCTAGTGAGGAAAGCATGTACATCAAGATTGGTGATGAAGAGTTTGAAGAGAGGCCAGCAAAGAGGTTCAAGTCGTCAACTTTGTACACCAAAACATGCAAACAATCATCAGAAGCATTGTTATCAAAGATATTATCCCCACGTAATTTTGATAATGACAAGAAAGAGATCAAGAGTAGTCAAAAAATTATAGTCAACCAAAACTTGGAGGATGAAGGTATTTATCATATTTCCAAGTCTGATTTTCTCAAAATGAAACTAGTTGGTCAATTCAATTTGGGATTTATTTTGGTTCATCATAAATCCAATTTGTTCATTATTGATCAGCACGCTTCTGATGAAAAGTTCAACTTTGAAAGATTAATTGAAAATTATAGCATCCAAAATCAACCATTGATTAGACCACAAACTTTGGAATTGAACATCATGGACGAAATGTTGGTAATTGACCACGAGTCGGTATTCAGAAACAATGGTTTCAAATTCACAATCAATCATGAAGGTAAGCTAGGATCAAGAATTGTCCTAACTTCATTACCAGTATACAAAAACATCATGTTTGACACCAACGACTTCATGGAGTTAATCAATTCAATCAACGACCAGCCAAGCAATAAACATATAAAGTGCTCCAAAATTAGAAAAATTTTGGCGATGAAAGCTTGTCGAAGTAGTATCATGATTGGATCTTCATTGTCTCGAAGCAGGATGACGCAAGTGGTACAAAATTTGAGTCGACTTGATAAACCATGGAATTGTCCACACGGAAGACCAACAATGAGACATTTGAGTGAGTTGGACAATTGGGATAGTAAATACTTTGATTATAGGTTGTAAGAGAGGGAGACGATTGCAAAAAAAAATTTCTTTTTATTTTTTTCAAAAGAAAATCTTTTTTTTGTCATTTTGTGAGAGAATAGAGAGCATCAAAGCAGAGCTATTTTACCTTGATCAATCTCTTCTGGCTTCTCTGTACATGCATACCATTAGAGGAAGCAGTAAATCACTTACTCGTTTCATACCAGTTAGACCAACAAATCTACAAAAGACTTTAGCCACTTTATCAAACTCACAACAAGAAGATACCATCGGCATGACTGTTCCAGCGACTACCACTACCACTACCACTACCACTACCACAAATAGTCCCCCATGCACCACATCCTTACCAAAGAAACTTGCAGGAAGGGATCTATACAATGCCATCGGGAAGCCCAAAACTATAGTAGCACCAATGGTGGACCAATCTGAACTAGCTTGGAGGATACTATCTCGCAAGTATGGTGCTGATTTATGCTACACCCCAATGTTTCATGCCCGATTGTTTGTAACTAGTGAAAAATATCGCAAGAGTATGTTTAATGATCAGGATGGGAACCCAAAGTATGACCGTCCTTTAATTGTGCAATTTTGTGCCAATGATCCAGAAATCTTGTTGCAAGCGGCAAAGTTGGTTGAAAATCAATGCGATGCTGTTGATTTAAACTTGGGATGTCCTCAAGGGATTGCGAAAAAGGGCAAATATGGGTCATTTTTGATGGAAGACTGGGATTTGATTCACAAATTAATTGGGAATCTACATGACAACTTGTCTATTCCCGTGACGGCAAAAATTAGAGTGTATGATGATTACGAAAAGTCGTTGAAATATGCCCAAATGGTGCTAAATGCAGGTGCCCAGTTTTTAACTGTACATGGAAGAACGAGGGAAATGAAGGGTCAAAATACAGGACTTGCTAGTTGGAAAATATTGAGGTACCTTCGAGACAAGTTACCTCAAAGTCAGGTATTTTTCTCCAATGGCAATATCTTGTATGCCAATGATTTGAAACGATGTCGTGAAGAGACCAATTGCGATGCAGTAATGTCAGCAGAAGGTAATTTATACAATCCAGGAGTATTTTGGACAAAAACAGACGACATTGACATGCAATTTCCAAGAGTCGACAAGATTTTACGTGAATATTTTGAGATTGTCAAGTCAGTTGATCCACATCCAGCATCGCGGCATTCGATGAAATCCCATTTCTTCAAATTGATGCACGAGTTTCTAAATGTGAGGACAGAACTACGTCCCATGATTGGTAGAACCAGTGTGCATTCATCGTTTGACGAGTGGGAAAAAATTGTTGAAGAAGTTGAGCGAATTGTTGAAAAGGAGGTGTTGACGATGGACAATTTTGGGGAGTTGGATGTGGTTGTTGATGGAGAGTTGCAAGTGTGGGGTGGCCATTACAAGACTGTTCCATATTGGCGATGCCAACCGTTTTTCAGAAAAGTTGACGGCGAAAGACAAAATACCAGATTGTTGAAAGTTGCAGGAGAGAGCGACTTGATGGTTACATCAAACGAGGCTAAAGAGAAGTTGCTTAAGCGTGAATTAGAAGTGGAAGGAGAAGGAGAAGGAGAAGAGGAGGATGGCGCTGCAAGGAAGAAAATAGCAACGTGAGTTGTACAGAGTAGAATTTGGTTTCAGCAATAAAGAAAATAGAATCTGAGACATTTTCCCATTTATAGCATACACAACTCTATTCAAACTCTTTACTTAATGTGTCTCCATCCCACCAACGGAATCCTAAACCATAACCCCAAGGGTCTGTTGTATACCTAGTTGGATTAACAACACCAATTTGATACAACTCATCCAACTCTTCTTTGCTCAAATCTGGCAAGTTGACAATCTCCTTGATTCTATCCAAATTCGAAGATCTGGGGATGGCAATTCTACCATTCAAGATTTGATAAGCGTCAACAATCTCGTTAGTACTAACATCGTATTTCTTGGCCAATTCCTGAACCAATGGCAATTTCAAAACCGGTGCTCCTGTACCTCCAACTGGCGAGTATGCTTCAACAATGATTTTATGTTGGTTACAGAAATCCACCAAATTTTGTTGTGGCAATTGAGGATGATATTCAATTTGGTTCACTACTGGAACATGCTTAACATGAGGCAACAATTGACGAAGCTTGGGCAAGGAATAGTTTGAAACACCAATTGATCTAGTTTTCTTGGTGTTGTCCAAGATTTTCTCCAAACTTTGATACACTTCGATAAACTTGGTACCAGTAGCTGGATCATCATCATATATCAAGTTTCCCTTGTCGTCTTTTGGAGCAGTTGGCTGGCCGTTTTCATCACCATGTAATTCGACTGGCCAATGTTGCAAGAACAAGTCAACATAATCCAATCCAAGGGTCTTTAATGAAATGTCTAGTGACTTTTCGGGACTGTGCCAAAATGAGGGCCACACTTTAGTGGTGATAAACACATCTTCTCTCTTAACGATGCCCTCGTCAAAAACTTCCTTCAAAGCCTGGCCAACGTACTTTTCAGTACCATAGTACCACGCGGTATCGATCAAGCGGTATCCAGCTTTGATTGCTGTGACGACTTGATCTTTAACCTCACTTGGATCATCTGGTGGAACAGTACCCAACCCCAAAGCCGGGATTTTGATACCATTATTTAAAGTGAAGTATACATCAGTAGCTTTTTTAATTGGAGTAGTCATTGTGCAGGCAATAGTTTATGCAATTGAGGTGTAGTTGTAATAAATTTCAAGGGGCGAGGGGTGGGAGGTGAAGAGAAATGAAAGGGGGTATTTATATAAATGTGGAGGGAGCGCAAAGAGCAAAGGTCAAAGAAAAGTGTGGTTTGCTATTTACAAAAGTCAATGGGTGGGGGTGCAATTGTGTCCTCTAATATTTTTGCTTTATTGTACTACTACTAGTAATTGAATTGTATATAATTCAAGTATAATATAAAGGTCGATTGCTCTCTATATTGAATGAACACTATACCGCGTCCAGTGGTTTATAAAAGTTCATGCAAGCTTTCAACACTATTGCACCCCCACTCCCCCCTCACCCACTCACTTAGAGGTAAATCTGAAAAATATAAAAAAAAAAATAAAAAAAAAACACAGAGAAATTGCTTAGCCACCTCTGTTCTGAGTACAAAATAATTACTGATGACGTTACCAACACATAAAAGGTAAGAGTGTTAAAGCAATTCTATCACACTACTGCTTCAAGTCTTATACGTCCAACCACAAGCATGCTCAACATCACACTGGGTCAATGAGTCTGCCATATGAGCGCAACTGAAAACCACAGAATATAAGAGAAACAACGGAGAAGGGAATTCCGTTGATTGCGAGGAAGTACAAAAACCTTACATAATTCGAATCTGAGACACACGCACAGCAAGCAAATTATACTAGACACCACACTCCTCTGCTACT
>NW_026261355.1:0-11182 GCF_024610275.1 Lodderomyces theae | reverse complement strand
TCACCACTCAATTCATCACGTGATTACCAAATGAGGTCACATGTTGTATACATCACAGGTTGACTCTGTTCTCTCCTAATCACCGACAAAACTCAAGTATGTGAAACCGATTTCGCCAGTTATTTTGGTCGTTCATGGGCGGTGAATATGATCTGTATGTTCTTACCAAACGGACAAAATCTAACACAGCGAGAGCCAGAAATTCATTGCAAAAGCAAGTCAACATGGGAACGGATTCAAAGTCCCATAGTGCCAGATATCGAGATGTCAGTAGCTTCAAATGTGACTTTGTGGTAAACGACACCACAAGATGGTGTAAATTTCGCTTGCATCTCTTTCTCAGCTGGGAACCATACAGCTTAAAAAAAATCACGTCTCGAATATTCCCAACATTCAGTCCTTTGTTTCGAGTAATTTTAGATGTGGTTGTTGCCCTCTTCCTTGGTAAGAGGGAATGGATACTTTCTAGTCAAGCTGAACAATGACGATTCATCTCTTGAATGTGATAACTAATGGCCCCTCATCCAACAAGTGACTTCCAAGGTTCCAAATATTCACTCACACGTGGCAATGATTGAAGGTATAACTCAGCACATGCTCTGCTATTGGTTCTTCCAGATTAATACGTGAATACTATGATGTAGTTGGCGGTTTATATATCGCGTCTAGTTTAGTAGGTTTGAATTTTGTGCAGCAAATCAAAAATCAAAAATCAAAACAAACCCTGGACTCTCTCAATCACACTACGCATACCACGTCTGACTCACTAGCAATCAACAGCCATGGCAAGAAGCATACTAAAAGACAATACAGCACCGCTACCTACTACTTCACGTCGAGTTTCGTTTGCACCCGAAGTAACCTTGCATCAAATTGAGGTGATAAACCCCAACAAACGAAGAAAAACAGATGGCGGGGCAAGTGGGTATACTTCGCTCTCATCAGAGTCTGATTTTGAAGTCGTTCATTATCAATCGCAACAAGAGTTGATGAAGGAAGATAGTAATGACCATTTGATGAGTTTGTCACCAGTTAGCATTCGTCATAGGAAGATGTTGGAGGTTGGTGACGAGTTTGACGATAGCCCTGATGATGGGGGTAAACCACTAACTGACAGTTCGGACGAGGAGAATAGGGAGGAAGGCAATCGAGGAATGCAATCTGATGCATACAGTGCAACCAAGCGTGCCACCGAAGTTATTAGAAACCTTGATGACGGCACTGAGGTCAGTATGGAGTTAACTACCGAGGGCAAGGGGGGAGTTATAGGAAAAGAGGTCAACGGGGATAGCCTTTCCGGTGCGCCATTGGTGTATGCATCAGATGAGGATGCAGACTACTCAAGTAATGATCAAGAGGAAGTGGAGAATGCTGCCAACACTGGAGTACCCGTTGCGGAGGAAGAAGTGGATATGCAATTGACCGCAAGAATTGAACAATCGCAAGCTACTCAACCCGTCCACACTTTCAATCAACCAGAAGAGGATATGCAATTGACTGGCCCTGTCATTACCACAACTCGGCGATACCGACAACCAACAGCAAGTTCGGATGATGAAGGTGATGATACTATAAATTTGACCACCTTGATGTCAAAAGTGGCACATTCGCATAACACAGGAAAAATGGGAACTGGAAAGGATTTTGAACAAAAGAGTGGTAACGCAAGCGTTGTTGGAGAAAAACAAATGGATGATGAAGAGACAATTGATGGTACAAACATGGATTTGACTGAACGAGTGACCCGTGTTGTGCCTCAATCAACAATTTTGAAACCAAATCTTGAAGCTGTACCCGATATGAATGATGATGAGGATGAGGGCGAAGAAGTAGAAGGTGAAGACGAAAATGAAGACGAAGGTGAAGAAGAGGACGAAGTAGAAGGTGAAAGGGTATCAAAAACTGTTGAGCACGTTGCCGTGGATGATACGTTGAATAGCGGGAGGTTGCGTGAACAAGTGGACATGGAGAGTACTGAGCATACAAGTAGCAACGCTTTGATTCAGACTAATGATGCCGATATGGAATTGACTGAGCCTGTTGGCAAACCGTCAACGGAGTTTTTGAAAGTCACGATTGACGAGCAACTCCTACCGCATAACCAAGATATGGAATTGACGCAACCAATAAGAGGTTTAGGAAGTAAAAATCACCCAAGTGAGTTAACAGAAAAGGATGCATGGAATAGAATTCCCCGAGCCAATACCTTCTCTGCAGTGGGAGAAGATGATGAAGATCTCAAGCAGGGTCAGGACACGGAAACGGTGGACTCTACAGAACGACAGCAGTCACCAATGTGTTCTCAAAAGTCTATGGAACTCACACAACCGATCACGGCGTCAGCAGTAAATCATGGTGGTTCAGCACTGGCGAACGTGGTGACAAGTTCAACAATCCTCTCAGAAAACGAGCAACTGACTGAAACAAAATTTACTTTGAATGAGAACAATCTACTGCATCGATTAACTAGCGGTGAGAGAAGGAATGACCAAGCTTCTGCGAGTGAAGTAATTAGACCTAACATGAATAGATTCGTCAACTACAAGTCGATTCCGTTATCGCAATTTCTTGATGATGTTCACCTCAAGTTTTATACTGACATTGATTCCATTACTAGCACACAGATTGGATTGGATTCTACCGAATCGATTACGCATAAATCACCCTCGATACACGAATTGATATTGGCAATCCCTTATAAGGAGATGCATGCCTTGAATGATTTTATTGTTAATGAGTTGCAGTCGTATATAAAGGACGGCGAACAGGTGTTTCGCGATTTCAGTGACCAAATTGGAAACGACAATCTTCCGATAATGAAAGAGTATTACACAACGGATAATGAGAGACAACGTGACGCGATGACGATTTCCATGAATAATATGAAAAGATTAGCAAAATTGGAAAGTAAATCAACCTGGTTCAAATGGAGAACCACTTTGACCCAAAATGTCATCAAAGAAATGGATCAACAGATTGAACTATTGAGAGAGTGTCAAATTGGTTTGGATGAGTATATACAAAATTTGAATGATCAAGTTGAACGAGCTAATGGGTACAAAAGTCAACTAATAATCAGGTTGCAGCGGTTACGAAATGCCAAGCAAACAATGGGTAATTTGTCACAGGACCAAGTACACCATATGCGAAACACATTTAGCCAACTGAAAGCTGAATTGAAAAGCCTTGCAGAAAAGGTTGATCAAGCGAGGAGTAAATCTCAGCAATTGGAACAGTCTTTGCTGGACCTTCGTGGTCACAAAAATGAATTGATCAGACTAGCCAATCAGGTGGATCTTGAGTTGGATAAGTGCAAAATATACACTAGGGATGAGCAGATTTACATGAAGAAGAAATATGACTTATTGTCTGAATCAACTCATTTGAAATATGTGCGTACGGAAAATACTTCCAATCTAGTTTTTGTCTATGATGGCATGATCACGATCAAGATGGATTTCATAAATCATTCTTTTCAAATTGGAGACATCCAGTCAAACAAACTCCATTTCAGGTCATTGGTTAAATTCATATACAAGCTTCCCAACTTCCAATTCGATAACACGAGTAAGAATCCATTTGCTGACTGGAAGAAATTCAAACTATATTGGCAAAAACTAGTACAATTTGACACAGTATTGGATATCATTAGGTTTCAATGGCCCATCGAATTGAAAGAAGGTGGTGATTCCAACGATGATGGGATTAGATTTCAATTTGAGTTTTTTGATTTTGAAAAGGAAAAGAGATTTATTGTTGAAGGATCACTTAATCTTGAGTCGTTGCTTGATTTCGAGGAAAAAGTTAATTTCATGGTGAAGCTAGCTAGAAAAGCCCCTCTCAATGAAGCTGAAGTTGATGACACGCTCAAAAAGCTAGCTAACCAGATTGACTTGCCCAGGTGCACATACACATTTGTTCCTAACATATAAGAGTTGAATGAAGATATATATAGATATATATATAGCGTAGACAAAGCTATTCAGTTGTTTCAACAATTCCTCCTCTAACTCAATGAGTCGCACCAAGAAAGATGGTGGCTCCCAAACATACAATCATTACACCCACTCCCCAGATGGCCAACACCAATCCACCATATTTGCAAAATTTCTCCAAATTGGTTAACTCCACTTGTCCTTGTTCTATTGGTTTGATCAACAAGTATCCAAATAGTCCGGGCAAAATAAAAGAAATCGACGTTGATCCGGTGCTTCCCACAAAAGCCAATACCTTGGCTAATGAGGTAACTGAAATTGCCACAAGATAGCTTCCCGCGACAATAACGGAAGTTATGATGTAAAATTTTTTCGAGGTCAAGGGTACCACTATCGGATCGTGGCCCTGTGTATCATGAGCGCCTTCCATTGGGGTGGTGGATATGAACGATTCATCAACTATACTGCTGTCGTTTATGGAAGAAAGACTCTCAATATCGGAGGTTAGTGCTGTGTATGCACCACTATCAGTCCTATTGCCATTTATTGTGCCACCACTAATACTTCCATTTGAAACACTGTTGCTTCTATTATTTTTATTACTGTTGTTGTTGTTGTTGTTGTTGTTGTTACTAGAGTTGCTCGTCTTCTTCTTCACCTTCGATGTGTCAACACCATGAGTTATGAAATGTATCACATGATTAATAGATCCACGACATGGGTGGCACTGCAACGGAAAAGATAAACTAACCATAATCACAATGCATAATCGTCCAATCAATGAACTAATCGACTCGCGAGGGTACATTGAGATAATGTTGGCATTGACATCGTTTCCGAACGTTAGATACCCTAATATCCCCACCACGAGGTAGCTGACTAACGCAGTTGAAATCGCATTACGAATGATTAAATTCGATTGACGTGTTTGCGATCCATCCTTAGCATCAGGCTTCAACTCATTAATGATGGCAAACATATTTTGGTGACACGTATACGCAAAAACAAACATGGGGAAAGAACTCAATGTCTGGCTCCAGCTCTTAGGTCCTATCCAATCAACGTTACTTCCTCCTGCTGGAACAGGTATTGCCAGTCTTGAAAGTAACAATGCTCCACTGACATCATCTTCCCCGCCATTTTCACGCCCGGTGACCAGCAAAGCGATATACTTTTCAATAACCAAGCAAATCAAATAAGCCACTGAGAACAAAGCAACAAAACTGGTGTATTTCAAACTATTCAATTTTTTCAAATACGACAACGGGGCAACAACGACAACCATGAACAATGTGATCCAGAAGTTCCGGTGCATTAGTATGGGATGGTTAGCAGTTGCATCATCTCCAGATATCGTCTCAACTATCTTGGGCATCAAATCGCCAATTACAACGAGGTAAGAAACACCAACACCAAAACATTTTATCGAGATCGCCGAGTCAAAAACAATTGAAAATTGGGGGTAAGTCAATTGTGCTAGGCTAAAGTACGATACTGATCCTCTTTGGCCTGTGTACTTAGCGACTTTGTTCTGTAGGTATAATCCAAATGATGATGTGAGTGAGGAACATACTATCAATATACATCCAAATAAAAGTCCATTAGTGCTTAGTCCATAGGGCATGGCTAAGATACCAGCACCTATTATGGTATTTAGTAGATTTATTGTGCCTGATTTGATAGTAGCTCGTCCCATACTTAGCTAGGTGTTGTTGTTGTTGTTGTTGTTGTTGTTGTTGTTGCTTGTTAGGGAATGACAATTGTTTTCAAGCGAAGGGGAAAAAGATGACTGGTTTGTGCGTTTAGTCGTGGTGTGAGTCCACGTAAAGGTACTTCACTTGCCACGTAAGGGATGTCGCTAATGGTACGTTATAGTGATGTATCGTGTGCACAATTTGAGAGAGTCGTGGTAACGCTTTGTTTGCAAGACCGTTGGTCGTCCTCTCGGCGCAAACGAAAATCTAAAAATAAAAAAGAAAAATTTACTTGAGCCGAAATTGTGTCGGATATAAACTGCCATATAGAAACTCACCAGTTGAAAGAACTGTCAAGGTACACGTGACAGCTGCTACTAATGGGGAAAAACTCATGAGAAGTTGAAAAGAGACAAAGTGTATCAGTCGAACACTGTTCCTGGCGCCACTTTCATTGTGGATGAAGGAACACCCCCGGACAAAACAGCACCCACAACAAACAAACAAATCATATCTGGGGTGATAACTACATTTGCATTTTATGATGCAAAACCTGTGCTGAGTTCTTGTCATTTATGAGCTTTCACTACTTTTTAGGCAGTATCAAGGGGTAACTCGTCAATAGCATTCATTTCCCAGAGATTGCATTCGGGGATAATCATTTTTAGTCGTCACAAGAAGTAGTCGCCCAAATTGCCTGTACGATCAAGCTAAAGAACATTCGATAGGAAAGAGTAAGCCACGCTTCACTAAATCGGCAAACCGAACAAGAAGGAGATTAATGAAGGACCTCAGTGCTGTCGATGGATTCTAATCATCCACTACGCCGAGGGTATTTAGTTTCAGCTAGCAGTATCTTGTTTGAGAGATATTGAAGAATGTAATATCAGTGTTGTGTGAGAAGTCGTTGTGCTATTTCTGGTGCCCAGGTAAAACTAATGGATTGCACAAATTGATTTTGGGAGTGAAAACAAGGATGTACGCTGGTAGAGGGGGAGAGGGGAGGGGAGTTGTTTATTTGGCGTAGGAGAATGATAAAAGGCCACAGACGGGAAGTTGACGGATTTCACACGTATCTACATGAAAAAAAAAAAAAAAAACTGTACTTACCAGAGATGGAAGAGGGCATTTATTGAATAGAAGTTGCATATTTGAGACTAGAGCCTTTCAGAGGACCGATTTCCCTTATTTGGAGGTACTTTCACTTAGATCGAGAGTATCAGGTATCACACACAAGCAAAACAGTTCGAGTTTGAAAGTTACCTGCAACCGAAACTTCATCCTTTGCAGAATCAAAGGGTTCGCTTGTTATGCTGCTGCTGGTGGTGATTATTACCCTCCATAATCAATCTTTCCACTGGCGAATAATCACCAACGAAGAAGGGGGAGAAATGAAACAGTAGCATTATTCACAATATAACTTGATTGCATTTGATTTTAGCATTCTGCTATGTAATCTACATATACAATATTGCTAGAGATTTTGCTGCTTCTGTGGCAAATGTCTGTTTATATTTTTTTTTTTACCACCAGATCACATAAGATCCACACACACACACACACACAGACTCGTTCACATAGATTAAAACACACCTGCCTACGCATTTGGTTACAACTTGGGTTACTTTGAGTCACTCACTCAAATATGTTGGAAAATTTAAAGTTTCCAGATAAGACGGAGGAACAGTGGCTGGGTGTCTTTGGTGGAAATAAGAATTTCGATGAATCATTCGATTCTACAAGGGTTATTGTTGATCCTGCTGGGTATGATGGAACTCTCTCAACCCAACTTGGCAATCGTAGTTTCACAATTGAAGGTATCTCGAGCGATGCTGCAGAGTGGGGGGACCTAGTAGATGAGTTGGGTATGACTGTTGAATCCAGTGAAGCTGACGCAGTTGAGTTAAAGGAACCAGAGCCATTGAGAGTTGAATTGAAAGAAGACATTGGTGAAAATGCAGCATCTAGTGTCAACGCTGATGGGATGAAGGCATCGGGTCCACTGCCTATGCAAAGATTCATGCAAGCGACAAGTCGGCACTTTACAAAATTTGCTCAACAGTTCCAACAACGTCACGAATATGCATGCACGCAACTACCACCACGTCCCCAGCAAGCTCCAAGAGGACTCAAAGCGGATGCTTTGAAACAACCTTTCCAAACATTTGAGCAGAAAGTCCACAATAAATGTCTATTGGCAAGTAGCAATTTAGCACCCAAGTCAAGTTGGAGAAAGCAACTGGATCAAATAATCAACCTTGATTTTGAGGAGAGTGATGGTTCTCAAGGTGTTGGATCCGTGAGATACTATACTTGTCGAAAGTGCCATACCCGCTAGTTGATCAGCTCAAATATATTTCTCTATAGATATTTTTGCTATTGAATATGTTATAGTTTGTTTTGGTATTTATTGGACTCGGAATCAAAAGTAGAATAGAGCAAGTAAATCGCCAAACACACACAAGATTCAAGACTAACTAACAAAACTAAAACAAAAATAGATCTCCGATGTTTGAATAAGGTAAATAAAAACTCTCTAGCTATACATATACATGCAACGGAAAGCGATGTTATATATATGAAGAATCAGTAAAAAAAAATAGCACTGGTGTCATCAAATTTGAGAGAGTTGCCACTGCCTCTTGCTACAAACAAAAACACCAATGCTCTCCCGCTTCTCTCTTTCATCAGATTACAACTCTTGCTTCCACGTGCAATGCTGATCTCGCTTTTGCTCTCGCCCTCAATCACTTAAAACACCAACCAACCGACAAGGAAAGCAATCAAGACCAAAATCAAAGCAACTGGTAATGAAATACCGTTGGCAGTCAAATCAACGGCACTGGACGACGATGAGACGTCACCACGTGAAGCTGCCCTTTCATTTCTGTCCAACTTGGCAGTCAAAGATTGAACTTGTCTTGCCAAAGAATCCAATTCACGTTGAACAGAAGGTGAATTTTGTTGCTGCTGTTGGTATTGATCGCCATAGCCAGAGTTGAATCCACCACCTTGTTGGGACTGGTAGCTTGGTTGTTGTTGCAATTGTTGGTGTGGTGGCTGCTGGTGTTGTTGATAACCACTTGAGTAGCCGTTGTTGATTGATGAGGTGTCATTGAAGGATCTGTTTTGAACACCACCAAAGTCGCCAGATGATGGTTTGTTGTTGAAGGACGCATCACCATTGGCTTGTCCTTGAGGTTGGTAATGAGCATTTCCAATAAGTCCAGCTGCACCTGCACCTGCAGCAGCTCCACCTGCAATACCTGCGGCACCGGCTCCATAAGAGCTTTGACTGGTTTGGTGAGAAAGAGCTGGTTGCTGTTGTTGCTGCTGTTGCTGTTGTTGAGGAGGAGGTTGTTGTTGACCAGCTCCAACAGCACCTGCACCTACGCCATTGTATGAATCATCCTTGTCTGGGCCAATGACATAGTTGACTTTCAATTTCCTTGAAACAACAGCGGACTTGTTTTGTGCCTCCAATTGTGACCATAATTCACCCACTTTGGCTGGATCAGCATTACCTGGAGCAGGAACTGACACGAGTAAAAACTTATCTTTACATTTGTAGTCTTCTGGTAATGGCTGAGAAAAACCTTGTAAAATGATGGAGATTTGCAAAGAGTCGCCTGGGTGAATGATACTGGCATTTGGTCTCACACAGTACAATTTTGGAGCAGTAGTCTTGACTTTGAAAGCTAATGGTTGGTTCGTTGGGTTGGACAAAGTCAAGTATTCAGTATTTTGTTTGGTAAAAGAGCCTAAACAATTCAAGTGTTAGTATGAAAAGATTAACTGTGGTTGTAAAATAGTGGAGGCCAATAGCAATCAAACGCGAGAGCTGTTGAACCGATGCGGCACACATTCACAAGATGCGGAACGCCAAAGCTGAAATAGCACGATCTCCGTCAATTGTCAGCATGGCACTTAAAGGATTGACAATAGTACCTTTCCCGCATAGTGATGTCACATTTTGATAGATTCAAAAGCCCTGTTGCAATCTGAAAACGTGACAGATCCACCTAGATTTCCACCCCTATTCAAAAAAAAAAAAAAAAAAATGAAAAAAACAAGGAGTGAAGTTTCGTAGTGGTACATGGTGGAACAATTTACATACCAGTAAACTCTAAAACATTTGGAGAGACGTTCATCTTGGTATGGGATAGTTTTTCAATATTCTTTTCGTAAGGAGAAAGTGTTGCTTGACAATACAATTATGTGTTACTCTGTTGGCGTGCGAATTCGGATGACAAGTGTATATACTATGCGGGCTATCCAATACAAGCGTTTGATAGTGATGAGTGAGACACGGAAGTTGTATATAAAGTGTGGTAGATGTTCTGGAGATAGAATTGGTTGCTGAAATTCCAGTTGCGTACTTAGAAAAGGAAAAGAAAGTAAAATATGTATGCGATATATATATATATTTGTATATGTGTATATGTATATATGTGTGTTGTTGTTGTTGAAAATTTCAAAGTGGGGACAAAATTGACAATTTTTATCACACTCACTTTTTCCCGTTTGTATTATATTCATTCACCACTGACATATATCTTATTACAAGGGTAGGCTATACATCGTGTAGACAGGATGATACGCTATTCCATACACACACAGACACACACACGCACTTGCACCTTCTTTCACTCGCATACGTACATGCCTGATTGTCCCCTTTCCTTGTATGTAATTATTATCTCATTTGCACGTGACAAACTTGTTATTCAGTCTACGAATTCGTCTACCTTTGTTTGCTTCCTCCTGTCACTCTATATCATACTGATGTGCAAATATGTGGGGCCTCCTATACCACTTCACGTGTGTTCCTATGTTCGGTAAGCAGTTTCGTTACTATCCATTTGATTACCCCATTAGGTAATTTGAGTGTACCACTTTTATATTTTATTTCTTTTTTTTATACAAGGCACAGGGTTTTCCCCCCCCCTCGACTTATTTTTTTTTTCCCTCACTCAGCATTTTTCCTTTTTTGTCTACGTTGAAGGATATGTATAGAGAAGTACAAGTAGATGCCAGTAACATATAATATCACCGGAAGTATGTAAAGACATTAAGGTGTGCAGTTGATTGACCCATGGCATATTTGATTTTCAATGTAGGTACCCTAATAGCACTTCATTTCAGGACTTGTTGTTGTGGTACTGTAAAGGTTAATTGTTTGCGTGTACTTTTGCAGATTTTTCTTTTGTCGCTCCGATTGTCGTTACCCCACTACCGCCTCTCTTCTTATCTCCTGACATACAACGAGACATTTGCTCAATCAGGATATTTGAGGTAAAGTTAAAGACTAGAAAGTCACACACTTACTGACTTTTGCCTCGTCCCAATAATAAAGCGGAATACGAGCCGCCTGTTCGAATCTCAAAATACAAATTCAGAATAGCTGCAATTTAGTGTTGCAATAAACCGGATCACGTGAGTAGGTTTGAAAGTGTCACATGTGTGACCTTCAGTGGCGAAGATTGTATACTCTCTAGGAACTTCTTAGACAACTATGATAGTCAATAATTTAAGAGGTATGATTGATATTTA